>NW_019154090.1:16986120-17149790 GCF_002288905.1 Enhydra lutris kenyoni | reverse complement strand
TAAAATATGTATCCCAGTCCTGTATACAATAGGTGCTCAATAAAGAGTTGCTGATCATCATCTCTAAAATATGTATCCCAGTCCTGTATACCATAGGTGCTCAATAAAGAGTTGCTGATCATCTCTAAGATATGTATCCCAGTCCTGTATACAATAGGTGTTCAGTAAAGAGTTGCTGATCATCATCTCTAAGATATGTATCCCAGTCCTGTATACAATAGGTGCTCAATAAAGAGTTGCTGATCATCATCTCTAAATTATGTATCCCAGTCCTGTATACAATAGGTGCTCAGTAAAGAGTTGCTGATCATCATCTCTAAGATACGTATCCCAGTCCTGTATACAATGGGTGCTCAATAAAAAGTTGCTGATCATCATCTCTAAAATATGTATCCCAGTCCTATATACCATAGGTGCTCAATAAAGAGTTGCTGATCATCATCTCTAAAATATGTATCCCAGTCCTGTATACAATGGGTGCTCAATAAAGAGTTGCTGAATAAAGGCCTTGGATGCTCAAGACAACAGGGATGACAGCATCTTTGCAGGACCCTAAATGGACAACTTGATGATTTAGGATGTTACATGAATATCAGCAAAATACCTAAGCTTGCACCACAACTACCAACCTACTTCCTCCTGCTCAGCCTCCTTCTCTACTGTGCCCCCCCTAGAACAGCCAGAGAGGTAGACCTCCCAGAGGCCAAACAGTAGTGGGTTCTCTACAGGCCTCCCAGTGTTCTTCAGTGTTCTTCTGTCACACGTTATCTCTCGGCCTTGAGTTAGCATGGCTTGTATGCAAGGTCTCACACAATGTCCCCTCCGAAGATAGTTGCCATGATCCAGAAGACATTGCCCAGAGCCCTCCTCTCTTGCCCATCTTTTTTCTGTCCCCTCTAGGCATCCTCTTCTCCTCCCCGTTGCAGGAAGCTTTGCCCTCCATGCATCAGTTCATGCTGTCAGACACCAGGGAAGGCAGGATACAAGATGACTAGTTCAGCAGAATACTCAGACTCTGGTCCCAGTAAGGGCTCATGTGGGACACAAGATACCTGCCCACTGTGAGCTTTCCCCAGATGGCTCTCATCACAAACTTGGGGAGCTGTCTGGGGTTGGGTAGGGAGGGCACTGTCCTTTACTGTAGAGCCACCTCACAGCCCCACACCAGCTCGCACAGAGTGATGAGTACTGCATGCACTCAATGCCCAGGCTGGAGAAAAGGCTGAAACCTTTTTCTTAAGAGGTTTATTTACTTGAGAGAGCGAGCACGAGCATCCACACACAAGTGAGGGAGGGGCAGAAGGAGAGGAAGAGAATCTCTAGGAGACTCCCTGCTAAGTGTGGAGCCGGACACAGGGCTCGATCTCACAATCCTGGGAGTCATGACCTGAGCTGAAACCAAGAGTCAGATGCGTAACCCACTGAACCACCCAGGTGCCCCTGGAGTCTTTATACCATGCATGTACTCACAGCTGTACACAGTGGCCTGGCCTTACTGAACACCTACCATGTTCCAGGCACTCTACTGAAGACTTTACCTTGGAGCCCCTTATTAGAAGCCCCTCTTAGCATCCACTACTTTTCCTTTGTAATATTTATATGCCATGAATTAATTTTTTTGCATTGTACATGGTGATCTCCGTCGTGTCGGACATGCTCACTAAGCTCTGAATTGCACAAAGCTGCCTTGTTCAAAACTCTATAGAACATGGGCTCCTCCAAAAAATAAACAAATAAATTACTGTTGTAAGAAAATTATGTTGTAGGTCACACTATTAGTTCAAAAATGTCACCCTCCCTTTATCCTTTGCCCAGTGACTTTCCAGTTCCCTCTCACTGAAGGAATGGCCTGGTCTTCAGGCCTGGCCTCATGACTCGCTCTGGCTGACAGGAGGAGACAGAGGTGTGATGTGTCCATTTCAACACTCGCCCTCAGAGGACACTCGTGGGCAGCTCCCCCTCTGCCTCTGCTCCTCTAGGAGCAGGTGAAGCCTGGACTCGCTCACTGGTTCCACAAGGAGGAAGGGAGAGTCAAGAACACATGAGATGAACAGAATGACATAAAAAAAAAACCCAGCCACCTAGACCAGCTGACCTCCAGCAGCCTGCGGACAGGTAAACAGACAGTTGGGACCGTCCAACCTGCACACACAGAGGCTGCAGAAACGCTCGCTGTTGTGTGGCCGCGAGACCCCGCGCTTGATGTCTCTCGCACAGTCAGAGCTGACTAATGCGAATTAATATGCTAGCTCTGTGCAAGAGGAAACCAAGGATCGGCAAGACTAAGTAACCCTTGGGCGCCTGGGTGGCTCAGTGGCTTAAGCCTCTGCCTTCGGCCCAGGTCATGATCTCAGGGTCCTGGGATCGAGCCCCGCATCGGGCTCTCTGCTCAGCAGGGAGCCTGCTTCCCCCTCTCTCTCTGCCTGCCTCCCTGCCTACTTGTGATCTCTCTCTCTCTCTCAAATAAATAAATTAAAAAAAAAAAAAAAAGACTAAGTAACCCTTCACAGTAAGGGCAGAAGCTAGGATTTACATTCAGAGCTGTCTGTCCGTCTCCAAAACTGATGTGCATCTCCTACCCTACGTTGTCCTTCTCCATCCTTCGGGAGGCTTGATTTCATCTGGTGGGACACCCAGGGTGTGTGTGTGTGTGTGTGTGTGTGTGTGTCTGTGTGTTTGTGTGCGTGTGTGTGTGTGTGATCTCTCCCATCTGTAGCTCCCAAAAGTAGCACAGAAGTGACCCGTGGGCAGATGCAGTACTGACTCAAGATATCTCACCCCGCTTGCCCTTGCTGAGTAACGGCCCTTGACTCCAACCTCTCTCAGCACGTACATGTGTTCCTCACTGTAATGCATAAATGCCATTCCAAATAAGCTACCGAACCTACCAGGTAGGGGAGCTCCAGGTGATTAATGCCTCTCTCAGGTGGTGGAAACCACTTAATCTTCAGCTGCAAGTTTCTGACTCCACCAAACACAGCTCTAATCACCCACAAATGCACTGCCTGATGGGCCTTTATTGCTTAATTACCAAGGTGAGAGGCTCGTAATTAATACACCATTTACTCCTACATTTAGATGTTTTCAGGAAATGCCACCGAAGATTTTCCAAGGAAAGTCACATTACTTGTCACCTCACTTTGTATCTCCTACCACCTGCATTGGTCACCTCAGTGATTCCCAAACTTTTTTGCCCACCGCTAGCCCGAACAAGCAAAGTAAAAGACCCCAGGGTTTATCTCCTCTTCCCTGTCCCACTTTCAACTGACCATGAACTTGGTGATGATATTAAAAGTGAATTACAAAAGTGGTAACAATGACCAACATTATAACACTGTAGCAACTACACACAAGAACAAAAGTAAAACCTAACAGTGATTTTGTAGATACATTAACACAAGACAAAGAGTCACTAAAAGTTCTAACCGTCCCCGACCACACTTTGGATGTATAACAAAAAATTCTTTCCAAAAATTGTGGAGATTCCCACTATTTTAAGTATGAAGATCCATTGGCACGTTCTTAAGATGTCAGGGCACTGGTGCTGGCAAGACAGCCAAGACTTTTAAGAGCAACAAATTGGATCCTCAAAGCTCTCCTCATGAACTCATTTTAGTTTAGAACACAAAGTTTCATTTCCCTTACAAACCGCTGACTTTGTGGGTTATAAATGAGTTGCTTTTACTGCATGTACAAGCACAATGTCGTGAAGTGGACATTCCTAAAGATGTCCATTTGTACCTGAGGCTTAGACACCTTGCTTAGAACCACTAAATGAGATCGTACGTGCTGGGTGGATTTACGGTCTGCCATCGGCGAGCTCCTATCGCAGGGTCCCAGACCATGCCTCCGGAAACAGAATCAGCTTCGGGTAGCAATTTGATCATCACAACTAGGAAATGTCCGCATCTCCACTAGGGAAGCAAACCAAACAATGTCCTTCCTTTATCACACTCACTCCCAGCCCCCTCACAGTGACAGATGCCTAACACCCTAACCTCATCAGGTGAATGGGGAGTTAAGAAGTTAAGACCTTTTAGAGCACTGGGTCAACACTCTGGTTTGGGTCTGGAGTCTTTAGAATCTTGTCCTGGTTCTTTCAAATTTTTGCTAACTCCAGGCTGCCTTGCTTCCACTCCCTCCCCCTCTGCCAACACTGGGAGGATTTTTTTTTTTTTTGTAAACAATGTGTTTATTACAGAAAATGAGGGAAATATCAGAAGTTAGAAAATAACAAACACACATGATTCAACTGTCAAGGAAAACAAATGTAAACCGCTATCTTCTTGCAATCCTATTTGTTCATAGTTGTTCAACTTTTTTGCACGTTATGCCACTTAATACTTTCTCAAATTTGCACCATTTTCTACCAAATATTATGACATCATCATGGGCCATGTTACAAGTGGTTCTTCATAAACATTTTAACAGTGGCCGAGACGATGAGGAGGATGAGATTATTTAATTGCTTTAAGGGAAGCTTCAGTTGTTGTTTCTAATCTGTCCCCACGAAAGCCATACAGGGTTAACCACCAAGGCAGATAGGCCAATGCCCCCTCCACATGTCAACATCTCCGTCCTCGTCCTGGGATCTGTGAATATGGTGCCTTACTCGGCAAAAGATGTTTTATAGACTAAGTTAACTAGTTAAGTTAATTAAGTTATTAATTAAGTTAATGGGGGATCTTGAGACGGGGAGATTAGGCTGCATTAACCCAGTGGACCCAATGTAATCAGGAAGCTCTTTATAAGTGAAAGATGCGGGAAGGGGGAGGGGGGAAGAAATGAAGGGAAGGGGAGGAGGGGATGGAGAGGAGGAGAGATTCGAAGATGTTTCATAGAGGGCTTTGAAGACAGAGAATCAGATAGCCCACAGGCTGAGGGATACAAGAAGCCTCCAGAAGCTGGAAAAAGCAAGGAAATGGATCCTCCCCTAGAGCCTCTCTAAGGAATGCATCCCTTCTGACATCCTGATTTTAGCCCTGTAGGGCACATTTCAGACTGCTGAGCTCCAGAACCACACGGTAATAAATACTTGTTGTTTCAAGCCACTTCGTTGGTGGTAATTTGTTACAGCAGCTGTAGCAAACTAATATATACCTCCTTATAAATGAAACAGTTTCTAAAGCTCAGACTTCTACTAGGACAGATTTCTAGAAGTTAAAACTACTGGGTCAAAGGGTATCCTATTTTGAGAGTTCTTGATAGACGTTGCTGAACTGCTTTCCAAGAGGAAGAGGGCTGCAGAGCATCTTCTGGAGAAGCTCCAGGAAGTGGACCCCAAGCCCTGGAAGGCTGTGTGCTCCTTATAGCTTCTTTCCATCCTTGCCCAGACCACCCTCTCCTCCCCTTGGCAGTATACCCAGCCCCTTCTGTAGACTCCCTGCTTCCCTTCTCATGAGTCACAGCCTCATCTCCCACACAGGACCCAGAAAGATGCCATTAGCCCATGAAGCAGAAAAAGGAATCCCACTCTGGTTTGTACCCTTCTAGGACTTCCCATTACTCTTAACAAGGAGAACAAGCCCTATCTTGGCCCCAAAGCCTGCCTCTTCTAACTGGCCTCTGACCTCACCTCCCAAAGGTACGCTTTGCCCTTTGTTTTTTCTGCTGTGGCCACAGGATCTTCCCTAGGGTTCTGCTCAAAGGCCATCCCCTGCCTACCTCAGGGCTCTTACACATGCTGGCTCCTCTGACAGAATGTGCTCCCCACCTTTTCCTCTGATGCTAGAAAGCTCTCTCTTGTCCTTCAGGGCTCATGCCAAATGCCACTTTCCCAGGAAAGCCCCCCATCTTGACATGTGGGAAGTATCCGATGATAAATTCTCATACTCTGCTCTCCTTCTTCATAACACTCACCATCATTATAACTAATTAACTTTTTAATTAGTTATTAACTTTTAATTAAAGCTTAATATCCATACAAAAACATGCACATAACATTGTCCCTGTGAATTTTCACAAACACACCTGTGCAAACAGCACCTCAGTCAAGAAACGGAACATTCTCTACCTTCTAGGGCATCCCAGAACACTTCCTCCCATGCCCCTTCCTGTCACTGCCCCCCACCACCCAGAGTTGATATCTACCTTGACTTCCAACAGCATAGATTTGGTTTTTTTACATCAACAAAATCTGCAGTGGTGAGTAATTTTTTTTATTGGTCTCCCTCACTAGAATATCAGCTCCATGAGGGAAGGGTCCAATCCGTCTTGTTTGCCAGCACACCTCCAGGGCTCAGCATCTTTGTTCAACAAGTGTTTGTCAAACTAAAGCATGCATTATTTAAAATTAGCAACAAATGTTGCAGAAATTGGGCCATTAGATGTAGGGTGCAGGAGGTAACCTGGCAAGGTGCCCACGAGAAAATGCAAACAAGAGAAATGAGGCACTGTGTGTCCTACAGGAGGAGAGACCTCAGAAAGAGACAGAGGCCTCCAGTGGCCCTGGAGCTGAATGTGGGAGGTGTCCTCTCAGGGGGACAGCAAGGGTCTGGCTAAGGAGTGGCTGGCTGGCAGGGAGGTAGGAGTGGGACGGCCAGGAATGACCCTGGCAGGACAGCAGCAGTGAACCTGGCCTCTCTGCTGATGAAATGGGTGCCTGCACCTGCCCTGCCCAGGATGGACTACATGCTAGATCTTTCCAGGGCAAGAACAAGCTTTTGTAGAAGAGGAACACAAGCTGCTGGGCCCCAGAGAGGGGCCTCAACTAAGAGAGAGCATGTGACAGCACTGTGATGGGAAGTAAGCCAGCATCGGCCAGTCTCAGACGGAGAGCAACTGTGGCCTGTAGCCCCAGTATGGCGGGAGGGGGGTGGTGTTTGCCCCAAAAGTGCCCCACTGCCCAAGTTCAGACTTCACCAGCCCCTGCATGCTTGCTTCCTTCCTTCCTTCCATTCACACTTCTGTCTGCATAGGTATCAGGGCAGGTCCTCCTGCTTGGAGTGGGGTGGGGGCGGGGAAGGGAACAAAACTATCCCATTATCCACAGGGTGGGCTAAGAGCAGAGCAAGATGGGCTCCTCCCATCCCTCTGACAGGGGCTGGTTTAGGTTCCAAACCAGGAAGCTCTGAGCCTGCAGCCCGGGGCCGAGCCCGGGGAGGGGATCCGAGCACTGTGGCCTGAGCCTCTGACAATACCCCCGCCATCAGAGGGCTGTGGTAGCAGGTGTTTGACTCAAGGCCCTGGGGGTTTACAGCTAAAAACCCCTAAGTCTCAACAAATTCTCTAACTGGCAATTCCCTGCAAAGGGCTCTGAGTTGGCGCCATTTCCATCATGAGTTCCATCCAGGGACATGGGGGGACATAGTGGTGCATTATCACTATCGACAATTTCCAGCCTACTTTACTTTAGTTAAAAAGTGGGTGCCTGAAGGTGCCATTTAATAACTTCGGCCGTCGTGAAAATGTCACTTTGACAAGTAGAAAAGTGGATTTACACACCCACCAAAGGTGACCTGTTTAGAAAGAGACAGCAGGGTGTTCTCTGGTCTCAGAGAAAGACGGTTCTGGCCGAGCACCCCGCAGGCTACCACCACCGATTGGAGGGAAGGGGGGGCAGAGCCCAAAGGGCACCGCAGCCCAGGCGGCTCCCGGTTTCAGGAGCCCAGCTGAGGGCAGGGGGCGGGGGCCCTGGGGGAGGGGAGAGGATAGAGACTACGGGGTCCGGACTAGGAAAATGCCTAGATCTAGTTCTGGTCTTTGGTGGGGGTTGCAAGTGCCTCAAAAGACCCAGGAGAATGGGCACTGGCTGGGAGGCTCAGTCCTTTGTTCACAGTAGAGGGGGCCGGCGACTGTGGTCAGATGAAGCCAAGGTCACAGCTTTGGCAGAACATTCAAATCCCATAAGAGGTCCAGGTAGAGAGAGCAGGGAGGGCAGGACCAGTCTCCCTGGGGAGGAGCCTGGGAAGAGCCAGGCGAAGTGTCAGGACCCAGTCAAGGATCAAGGCCAAAGCACAGCCAACGGGACCGAGGGCCCCTCTCCCACCTTCTAGATTTCGGTCTTAGCAATAAGGACACTCAAATCCCTCCTCTCCCTCACCTCTCCTGGTGCTTTGTGTTTCACCCAGGGTTGACAAATATTTTCCATGAAGGACCAGACGGCAAACATTCTAGGTTTTGCAGGCCATACGGTTTCTGTCACAACCATTCAGCTCTGCCACTGTAGTGTGCATGTGTGCCAAGAAAAGTTTACCAAACTGGGCATTGGGCCAGACTGGGTCCAGAGGCCATCACTTTCAAACCCCTGATCTAACAAATTGCCAAGGCCTATCAATTTTACCTTCTAAAAATCTGTCAGATCTGCCCACTTCTCTCCAGGTCCCTCACCCGCCCAGCTAGTCCAGCCACAATCCTTTCTTGCCCTCACAACTCAACAGCTGCCTCCTTGGACATTCTGAGGTCACTTCTGTCCCCTAGAATCCTCCACCAAGCAGCCAGAATGAGCGACCCAAAGTGCAGTTGGGATCATGTGCCCTCTCTGCTTAAAAATCATCAGGGGCTCCCCATTGTTTTTGAGAGGAGATCTACAGTCTTGGCTGGCCAACCAGCCCCTTGAGAAATCCACTCCTATCCACCCCTCCACACTTCCCGCCCTATAATCCAACCAGTGGAAACACCCTGGGACACTGGGGGAATCTCTCCCTCGTGGGCCTCTACCCTTAAATCATCCAGCATGGACCTCCTCGTATCTCCATCACACGGTGCCCCTTTCTCTCCCCACTTGTCTTATCCCACAACCTGCACATCACTTCTCCTGGACAGTCCACCCTCTGTCCTGAGTTGGCACTGACTGCCTCCGGTGGACCCCCAGTTTACTTGTTTGCTAAACTGTGAGCATAGGGAAGGGAGTTAACGTTCATTGTTAGCAACATAGCCACACCTTGCAGCACACAACTCATCCAAAGCCAGTGCTCAGGAAACAGAATCTTCCGACTAGCTGGATCTGTCAGTGAGTCAATCAAATAACCCAGGATAGGAAGATGCAGTCAAAGAATATCGCAGGTGCCCACCATCCCCCAGGGACCTGAAGATGCTGTGGCATGGGTTCCCCTGGCTCTTCACACTGTGGTCAGCAGGACTTGATGGTCTGCTGTGCTCTGGAACTTACAGGTCTGGGGTTTTCCTGGTGAGCAAAATAACCTAACTTCCAGAACTCTCTGTGCTTTGTAAGATGGACTGGGGTTTGGAGAGACATAAAGGCATTAATGTATTCACATTATTTTAAAACTGTTGGGGCACCTGGGTGGGTCGGTGGGTTAAAGTCCCTGCTTTCGGCTCAGGTCATGATCTCAGGGTCCTGGGATCAAGCCCCGCATCGGGCTCTCTGCTCAGCGGGGAGCCTGCTTCCCCGCCTCTCTCTCTGCCTGCCTCTCTGCCTGCTTGTGATCTCTCTCTGTGAAATGAATAAATAAAATCTTTAAAAAAATAAAATAAAACTATTAAAAGATAAACAGAGGCATATTAAAATTCTTAAGTTTATCCCAGCCTAGAATTGGGCAGCACCAAACCCTTTGTGGTCAGGAGTGCCCTGCTAACAGGAGCTGGGGAGAAAGTGTGCAAGCAAAGGAAAGAAATTATGTGATGGGTTACAGCTTAAAGCCTAGCTGGCCCTTTGTGACTGGCTGTCCTCCTGGCTCTGATTTCGTAACCTTGAGGCAATCACAGGCTTGGATTTTGGTTTGCTTAGACAAGCCACCACAGCAGGAGAGCCCCATTATTCTAGGGGCCTCCTTGCTGGACAACTCGTAGGGGTGTCAGCAAATTCATCATCATCTTTTCCCCTGGATGATTATTATTTTATTAATTCCTTCACCTATTTGCGCATTCTACAACTGTTCCCCGAGTTTCCACGCGTTCCCATCCCTGGACCGGCCTCTGTAGCCACAGAGAGGGCCAGTTCCCAAGTCCCGCCTTACTGCCTGGTGGGGAAGGCAGGCCCGTCTGATAGAGTGTGGTAAATGCTATGACAAATGGACGGTCAGGGATGACGCTCGGTAGTAAAATGAAGAAGAATAAAATTGACAATAAAGTATACTAGAATGTTCAGGTCGAGTAGTATTTTAGAAATGAACAGACTTAAAAGTCTGAAGAAAAACAAGGCCAGCACCGAGAATGAGGACCAATATAGAGACAGTTAAAAAAATAAAGCTAGATAGGTCAATTTACCACCAACAGTTGTTAGAACAGAACAGAAAGGAAACATCAGGCTTTTTGCAAAATTGGATCACAGAAGCATAATGCAGTTTGCCAGGAAATCAACTGGTTTTAAAATGATTCGCTACCAAAAAAGAGCCATATAAGAGCAATCGGGGGGGGGGGGGTCACAACCTCCCAAGACGAGGTGAATGAGCAAGTCTAATGCTATGCATGGAAGGAGGGAGCCTAAACGGACCTCCTCGGTGGTGGTACAGGTACAAGGGAGGGGAAAAGGGACACAGAGGGAGAGCCAAGCATACAGGTCCGAGGACATTGGAAGGAATGCAAACCAGTTTGCTTCCTGACCTGAACTCCTTTTGGTGAAAATAAGATGGTGTTCCCAATTTGTGAGGTTTACGTCCTGTCTTATTGGAACCCTTGAAAAGAGATGAAGGTTTCAGCCCCTTGGCAATGCCTGGTTATTCTGCCTCACTTCTCTGTCTGGTGTGGCCAGCAGGAAGGACCAGGCTGCCAGACTATGGGCCACAGAGGAAGGAGATCTATAGCACAAGAGATCTGTGTTCCTCCCATTAAAAAGGGTTTGGCCAGATGCAGTCACTGACATGCCCAGGGACATGGGAGCTGTCCAAACACAAGGAAACCTGCAGAGATGGGCTGGGCTCTGTGTGTGTGTGTGTGTGTGTGTGTGTGTGTGTCTGTCTGTCTGTCTGTCTGTGTACATGCATGCACATACCCGTGTTAATCCCCAGAGTGAGGCAGGAGACTAGGCAAGCTGGAGGGCAGAGCTCCTCCAACCCTGAGGTCCTCATTTATGCAACCTTAGTGCCAAGGGAAGCCTGAAAAGTTAGTCATGTCACATTTCATCTTACTGATGAGGAACCTGAGGCCAGAGTGGGAGAAGTGAGTTTCTGGAGAGCCTGAGAGTTGAAAGTAGATTTGATCCCTAGTGTTTCTGGAAATATCCTGAGGAGCGACTCACCTCTGCAGCTCACTCTGCTTTCATGACACACCCCTCCATGGCTGTATCCTGGTCTCAATCTCCAGGGCAGTATACATGGAGAGAATAGTCTCCATTATAAGAACATAAAATCTGAGACTCAGAGAGGTTAGTAATTTTCTGAAGGTCACAGAGCTAACCAGTGCTGCAGGTGTGATTTCAGATAAGGCCCGTTCGACTCAGAAGCTGTCTTTTTCATGGTCTCATGTTGCCTAATGGATATCAGGGATATTCCAAACTTCATGTGCCTGCAACTAAACTGCTGGTGTTCCCCAGTGAACCTGCTCTGTCTGCATTCTTCTCCATCTGTTTTGGCAGCTATCCCATCCTTCCCACAACCCAGGCCTGACTCTCCTCTCTTCCTCTCACTTCCACCACCACTCCACCAGCAAATGTGTTGTCCTGATGTTCAACACCAACAGGATCCTGGATCTGCAATGACTTTCTAGCCAGAGGGATCCTTTTAACTTTGCAAGCAAACCATCTCTCTCTTCTGCTCAACACCTTTCACTGCTCCCACTTCAAGTAGAACAAAAGCCTAAACCCTTACAATGGCTTTCAAGGCCTTACATGATCCAGTCCCCGAGTAACCCCCTGCCTTCATCTTTTCTCACTCTCCCCCTCACATACTCAGCCCTGGACTCCTTGTTCTTTGAATGTAGCAAATATACTCCTGCCTCAGGACTTTTGCACTGGCTGTCCCTTTGCAAGAAAGTCTTCCCTCCTCCCTTTTCCCTCATCCTTCAAGATCAATTTAACTAAATTTTCCTCACCTCCTTCAAGTTTATCAACACACAACATCATCAATAAGGCCTAGATTAGCCACTCTCTTTAAAATTATAAATCACTACTATCATAAGCATTCCCAGTCTCCCTTATTTTGCTGCATTTTTCTTTAAAGTACTTGTAACTATTTAGTATATTGTAAAATTTACTCATTGATTATGCTTTTTGGTTATTTTTTTTTTTATCTTTCTTACAAAAATGTAAGCACCTTGAAGGCAAGGACCTGTCTATTTTGTTTGTCAATGTAACCCAACCACCTGGAAGTAACAGGCAGGGAGAGGGAGAAGCAGGCTTCTGGCTGAGCAGACAGCCTGAATCAGGGATCAATCCCGGACCCCTGGATCACGACTTGAGCTGAAGGCAGATGCCTAACTGACTGAGCCACACAGGTGCTCCACAATTTTACATGTTTTTAAAAATTTTACTTTTTTTTTTCATTTAAAGGCAATGCAATTTTCCCTACCCAAGGGCTTCTTTTATATTCTCTTTTCAAGTTTGATTTCTTCCTCTATGCAAACTCCTTTGTAAAGGTTACTCCTGTTCAAGAATTGGGGATGGGGTACTGATATAGTATGGCTTTGTAATTCAGCACATTTTCCTGTCCTGTGACTTTAGGACTGTCTCTTCTTTAGTCACCATTTGGAGGGACCATTCAATTTAGTAAGTATCTTTTGAGCACGTAGTAGGTGTTCACCACTGTTCTAGGTGGTTGGAATACATCTCTCTCTCTCTCTCAAAATGAATAAAGAAATCTTAAACAAAAAAAAAAAAAAAAAAAAAAAAAAAAAGGAAACATACAACTTACCAAGACTGAACTGGGAAGAAATAGAAAATCTGTATATACCAATTCCTAGTAAGGAGACTAAATCAGTAATCAAAGATCTCCCAATAGAAAAGGCCAGGACAAGATGCTGCACTGGTGATTTTCACCACACGTTTATAGAAAACATAAGCCCAATCCTTTCCAAACTCTTTTTAAAAATGAAAGAGGACAGAACACCCCTGAACTCATTTTTCAAGCTATCCTGATACCAAAACCAGAAAAGGATGCTACTAGAAAAGAAAATTACAGGCTAATATCCCTGATGAATATACACAAATTCTCAATAAAATACTAGCAAAACAAAGTCAGCAGCACATTAAAAGGCTCATTTACCATGATCAAGTGGGATTTGTCCCTAGGATGACAGGGTAGTTCTAGATATGCAAATCAATCAATGTGATACAGTGCATTAACAGAACGAAAGAAAAGAACCATATGATCATCTTGATAGATGGGGAAAAAGCACTTGGCAAAATTCAACATCCATTCCTGATAAAAAACTCTTAACAAATTAGGCATAGAAAGAACATATCTCAACACAATAAAGGCCATCTACGACAACCCTATGGCTAACATCATATTCAGTGGTGAAAAGTTGAAGGCTATTCCTCTGAGATTGGAACAAGACAAGGGTGCCTACTCCCATTCCTAGTCAACTAGTACTGAAAATCCTATCTACAGCAATCAGGCAAGAAAACAAAATGAAAGGTATAAGAATTGGAAAGGAAGAAGTAAAATTGTCTCTATTTGCAGATGGCATGATTTTATATATAGAAAATCTAGAGACTCAGCAAAAAAAACTATTAAATCTAATCAATGAATTAAGTAGCAAAATATAAAATTAATGTACAAAAATCAGTAGTGTTTCTGAAATTAACAATGAAATTTCTGACAAAGAAATAAAGTAGTCAATCCGATTTATAATAGCATCAAAAATAATAAAATACTTAGGAATAAATTTAACTAAGGAAGTGAAAGACCTCTCTGCTGGAAACTACATAACACTGAGGAAAGAAATAGAAGACACAAAGAAATGGAATGGTATTTCTTGTTCATGAACTGAAAGAATGTTTTAAAATGTAAATATTAACTAAAGCCATCTAGAGATTCAAAAAAATCTCTATCAAGATTCTGATGCTTTTTTTTTTTTTTACAGAAATAGAAAAACCACTCCTAAAATTTATATAAACCACAGAAGACCTCAAATAGGAAAAAAAAAGTCCTGAGAAAGCAAAACACTCATTTCAAGCTATATATGAAGCTGTAGTCATCAACACAGTATGGTACTGGCTTAAAAAGAGACTAATGGAACAGAACTGAGAACCCGGAAATAAACATAAGCATGTACAGTCAACTAATATTTGTCAAGGGAACCAAAAATACTCTTTATTGGAGAAAAGAGAGTCTCTCCAATTAATGGGGCTGGGAAATTTGGATGTTTACCTGAAGAAGAATGAAACTGGACATGTACCTTATGCCACTCACAAAAATCAACTTGAAAGAAATACTACATCAAAAACTAATTAGCTAGCTAATTAAAAATAACAAAAAAAATTTTTAAATAAATTAAAAAAAGAAAATACTGTGGAGAAAGAAAAATAAATTAATACATACATACTTAAATGTAAGATGTGAAACCATGAAACTCCTAGAACAAAACGTAGGTACAAAGGTCCTTGACATGGGACTTAGCAATCATTTCTTTGGATGTGACATCCAAAGCACAATCAACAAAATAAAAAAAATCAACAACTGGGAATACATCAACCTGAAAAGCTTCTTCACAGTAAAAGAAACCATCAACAAAGTGAAAAGACAACTTACAGAATGGGGAAAATATCTGCAAATCATATATCTGAAGGGGCTAATATCCAAAACATATAAAGAACTCATACAATTCAACAGCAAAAGGTACCAAATAACCCAATTAAAAAATGGGCAAAGGACCCAAGCAGACATTTCTCCAAAGAAGACAGACAAAAAGCTAACCATACACAAAGAGATGCTCAATGTCACCAGTCTTTACAAAAATGCAAATTAAAACCACCATGAGATTATCACCTCCCACCTATCAGAATGACCATCATCAAAAGACAAAGATAACAATGCTGGTATGGATGTGGAAAAGGGAACCTTTGTGTACTCCTGATGGGATTGTAAATTGGTGCAGTGGCTATGGAAAACGGTAGGGAGGACCCTCGAAAAAATTAAAAATGGAACTACCATACGATTCAGAAATTCTACTTCTGGGAATACATCTAAACATAACAAAAACACTAACTCAAAAAGATATCTGCAACCCCATGTTCATATCAGCATATTTACAATAGCCAAGACATGGAAACAACCTAAGTGTCCATTGAGGAATGATGGAAAAAGAAGTTGTGCATACACACATGCACACACACACAATGGAATGTTATTCAGCCCTTAAAAACAAAACAAAACAAAACCTAAGGAAATCCTACCATTTGGGACAACATGATGAACCTTGAAGGCATTATACTAAGTAAAATAAATCAGACAAAGGAATATGAGCACTGTATGATCTCATTTATATGTGGAATCTAAAAACGAATGAATGAATGAATGAATGAATGAATGAATGAAAAATTTTTTTAATCAAAGTCATAAAAAGATCAGATTTGTGGTTACCAGAGTCTGGGGGTATGAACTAGAGGAAGGGGGTGAAAAGGTACAAATTCCCAGTTAAAAGCCAAAGAAGTCCCAGGGATATAATGGGCAGTATGAGGACTGTAGCTAATGCTGCTATGTGCAAATAGGAAAGTTGTTAAGAGAGTAGATCCTAAGAGTTCTCATCACCAAAAGAAATTTTTTTTTCCTTTCTTGTTTCTTTTCTCTTTTTATTGTACCTATATGAGAAGAGAGATGGGTATTAGCTAAACCTACAGTGGTGATCATTTCACAATATATGTAAATCAAACCATCATGCTATATACACACCTGAAACTTACATGGTGATGTATGTCTATTATTTCTCAGTAAAACTGGAAAAGAAGTGCCATCTAAAAGCAAAGATGCTTAAGACATCACCATTACGGCTGCAAGTAACGGAGAAGCTGAAGGGGTGCTGCAAGGTGTGGTGGAATTTTTACTGCTCTCTGGCTCCTTCCTGGAGTGTTACTGGGCAATTTACCACCCAAATCAATAAAGAGCTTAAATTCTGCTCTAAAGGAATAACTAAAGTGAAGGTTCAACAGTACAGGAAAATAACAAAAAGCCAGGATCCTGGCTTTGATTCTCCCAAGCAGACCCAGCACTTGGGGTTACTTGTTAAGTACTAAGTGCCAATCATAATAATGGTGGTTTTGCTGGGAGAGTGTCAGTTCGGCCCACCCTCCCTGGTCCCCATAGATGCATCTGAATCTGATCTCTTCTGTGGAGAGAAGGAACAGGGGAAGTGGGGAGGCACCTGCTTCAGTCTTCTCTGCAGGGTCTCTTTGCTAGGGTATGGAGAGGCTCCTGCAGACCTGGTGTGGAGGGCTGGCCCTGAAGGCAAGGCTAGGGGTGAAAAACAGAGAACAAAAACAAAGAATGAACCTCAAACTCATGTCTACCAAATGGAGTCCCAAGGCTAGAGAAGGAATGACATGCTGGATCATGCTGTCCAGAGCAAAGAGGGGCAGAAAAAGGATCAGTGCTGGTTACATGAATGACCTAAAAGGATCCAAGGCACTAGGCTACCATCCATGTTTGTGTGGTATATAAAACCACAGACACAGGTCAAGACTAGAATTAAATTAGCTTGGGAGCCATTATCTCTCCAATGGACTGGATTAGTCCAGAAAGATGGACATCTTTTGCAATGTGCTCACCAAGAAGTTGACTTTTGAAATTTGTGGAGAGATGCCAAAAATGCTGGCAACCATGGGTGTCTGAGATCACCCTTTGTTTACTGGTCTACCGCTACCCTTTGGTAGATTAATGCACAGAATTAGGAGTGCTAGCTTGCTCAAAGAGCTGGATATATACACAGATGAGAAGCCTATGAAACATTCCAGACCTTACTTTTTTTGTGCAACATGTAATTGACTCCGTACCCTCCCAAATTCGTTCAGAAATGGTCCTCCCATTCATTCATCCAAGTATTAGTAGAATTACCGTGAAGTGTTGGTCTTGGGACCAGGCCATAATACAGAGATGACAGACCTGGTTCCACAGCAAACTCTTCATGGACAAAGAACCCATCTCATTCATCTCTACAATCCGGAGCTTAGTGGAGTATCGAGCACACAGAGCTTCCCTCCCTTACCTTGTCCTGGCCCCTTTAATTGTATGGTACCATTGACCATATGAATGAATGAATAATGAGATTATTTGGGACTTCCTCAACTACCAGGGCCCACAGAGATGATCTTGAGTCTGATCTTGACAATGGAAACGTTTTCACAGAGAGGCTAGTCATCTCTACAGAGCTTCAGAAAAAGTGGTTATAAAATCAAATACACACCCGGCTTAAGGTGATGACAATGGCAACTGGTCTGCTCAGTCGTTTGAGCAATGGCCTGCTTGCCTCCTGTCATCCATAGTTCTTTTAACTGTCAGCGGGAAGACTTTAAAGGGGCTCACGTTCAGGAGAGCTCTGTCCAAACGGCCATGCGAGAGGGCCACAGACACCCTGATCTACTGAAAGAGTGGTCAGCTATGACCACTGACCCTCCCCTGCCTGAAAGCTTTTCAAGAAGTGTGTATATGGGCACACAAACATACATAGGCACACCCCAACACATGAGTGTATGCACACACACACACACACACACACACACACAAACACACACATACACATACCCTACTTTATCTTCCCTCATTTGTCAATATTCCCTAAAAACACAATTTTATTGGTTGACAAATATTCCATTATGTGGATAAAAGTACATATAAAATATATTTAGCCATTTTTCTCAGTTCGATATTTTGGTTATTTCCACATTGTCACGGTTTCGAATAATACTGAAATAAACTTGGCCCTGTGTTCTCTCTTACTTTATAGGGTAGACTGAATGTGGCTGCCAATTCTATCCCTCCCAAGCCAGGTGAGCTCTGTTCCTCTTCTGTTGAAATCAAACTGGCTGTATGACTGTAGGACACAGAGGAAGTGACTAACCAATTTCTGTAAGAGACTTCCAGGTTCTGTTTCCTGCCCTTTGGGAACACTCTCTGGAAGTCCTGAGCTGCCTTTAAAGAAATCTGACCTATCCAGAGGGCACCATGCCACACAGTTGGTAGGTAGGCACTCCAGCCAACCAACTAGCTGAACCTCGCTTTCCAACCACCCCGCAAAGTTGCCAATAGGAGTGAAATCTTCTTGAACCCAGACAAGTTCATCCTCCATCTTACCTGAGTGACCTCTGTCAATGTTACTTGGAGCAGAAGACTCTCCCAGCTGAGCCCCACCCACATTCCTGACCCATTAAGATCAGGACAGAGCAGAGGACTAACTTGTTTGAAGCATCAGCCCATTGTCTTCAGGCTCTCACAAGCCGCACAATGGCCCACAAATCTCTATGGGATCTTGCCCTCTGCACCTCTCTGATGTAATCTTTTATCTTCTCCTGGCCAACCCCACTCCAGCTACACTGGCTTCCATGTTCCTCCTCCAAGAGAAGACACCGAACATGCTCCTTCTACTTTAGGGTGTTTGCTTTCACTGTCCTCTCTAGGATGATGTTCCTCCCCCAGATATCAGCACGGCATGGTCCTTCAATGCACGTAGGTCTTTGCACAGATTATCAGTCAGAGAGGTATCCTCTAATTCCTTATGTAAAGGAGGTGTTACATCTTTTCCCTCCATGTCAGCACCCTTGGGGACCTGGGGAGGACCCCTTCCCCCTTACCCTGTTTTATAGTACTTTCACTATCTATCTTTATCTATCTATACCTTTCTATATCTGTATCTCCAAATTGGTTTTAGAAATATATATGTGTGCTTGCATGTTTAACTCCCTGTCTGCCTCACATCTTCCACAAAAAAAAAAAAAAAAAAAAAAAAAAATACCCATACTACATTATAAACTCCTAAAGAACAGGAACTTCCTCTGCTTTTATTATTGCTGTATCCCCAGAACCTAGAAGAGGGTCCTGAGTATAGTAACAATCAGTAGGTATTTATAAATGAGCAAATCAATCAATGAATACATGTTCTTGTATAGAAATCTTCCCATGCATTTCTGATTACTCCTCAAAATTTCTTGCCATGAGTTAAACTGTTGAATTGCAGGAATCATACATTTAAGAAAAATTTAGCACTTATTGACAAAATTCCCTATGGACTACACTGAGCTAGTTTCTATTCCCATTATGAAGGTGAAAGAGTGCTAATTTCCTTACATCATCACTAATATACGATAAAATCACTCAAAAATATTTGCTACTTGGGAACATAAAAAATGATTCGCTCTTTGTTTAAATTTGCATTTCTTTGATTCCTTGTGAACTGGATCCCTTGTCCACATGGTTATTGGCTCTACAACCTAAGCTCCTTGAGAGCAGGGACTTAATTCCACCCATTACTGCACCCTAACATCCTGGAGAGCCCAGTAGATGCCAGGCGCATGGTAAACGTTTGTTCAAAGAGTGAATTAACAAGAGTGTCTTCTTTTATGATTGGCCTGTTGAAACCCTGGTTCATATTTCCTTTGAGAAGTCTACTACCTCTTTTCTTCTATTGATTTGAAATAACCATACATATAGATTTTTTCTGTTACTGATTTGGAATAAGTACCTATATAGAATATTTACCCTTTTCTTCTGTCATCTGGGTTGAATTTTAATGTGCCAATTGCATTTTCTATTTTGTATATGCTATTTTTTTTGACATTCAGAAATTCTAAGATTTCACAGTCACATCTACCATTTTATTTTAGTTCCTTTATTAGATACCACGTTTAGAAGAAGACATTATAGTTAATAGTTATATAGTGCTTCCCAAATGCCAGGTGCTTTTCTAAAGACTTATATTACTCATATCATATTAAATCACATGGATTACTCATTTGATCCCCACAGTTATCCTTTGAAGATAGTCACTATTATTATTTCATTATACACATGATAAAACAAAGATAAGGAGTTATGAAAAAATTTCTTATACAAGACTTTTTATATATTTACTAACACATTGTTCAAATTGTTTTATGATTTCAGTTTTAATATTTAATGATAGTAATTCCTAGGGGATTTTTTGGGGGGGAGTTTTGTGTGAGGTGAGGGTATAATTATTTTTCCTCAAATAGTTGGCAAGTCCTCCAGCGTAGTTTAATGAATAGTTTCTCCCTCCTCCACCAAATGAAAATTATACTTTTAATATATCTGTAACATATAATATACACACTCAACACACATGCACCCACACAGAATGCTTGTTGATATTCTTATTTAGTTCAACTGAGTTGTCAGTCTTCTTAGTTCAGTAATTTCTGTGATATGTGCAGTGAAGCACATTTATACTGCAGACATATAAAGAAGAAACATAAAAGGATTATCAGCGATTCCTTACAAATCCTAATTAAATGTACGTTCAGTGTTGTTCTCATGAAATATGCATACGTCAAATGAAAACATAAGCGATCCTAAACTGCATTATAAATGCACAATACTTTTTGGAAAGAGATTGCTTCAGACTTTTGGCAGCCACAACAACAACACACACAAGTCTCCTCCGCCCCAGAGGAAGTATCTGCAGCCTATCGATGTTCAGCTCTACCACTTTTCACTGCTTGGGTTTCCTACAGAATCATTCTGATTTAGTTCAAACTAAGAAGAGGCAAGCGGTTTAATTCAGGTTCACCAAGCACACTTCTACCTTGCTGCAGGGAGGGGACCGTGAGGAAACGGCTTCTAGTAGGTTGGGACTTCCCCAGCTCCCAATGGTAGGGCTCCTTCACCTGACCCTTCCTCCCCTACTCCCTGCCACCCTCAGATGACCATGTGGACTTTGAGAGGTGAGTGACAGGAATGAAGAGCCATGGCTCTCCAGTCTGGGGGAAGCAGCAGTTTGGGGAGTGGCTTGGCCCTTAAACTGAGCTCAGCTCCTTGTTAAGAAGACCCTGCCCAGCGATATCTGGGTGATAATAACTGCTTTTATTAATGTCTTGCAATCTTCAGCCTTTACACTTATATTTTTTTATTTCCATATTTTCTTACACAAAAGAGAGCATAGAAAACATCCTGTTCCCTCCTTGCCTTTGTCCTAATGATATATTTGAAAACTGTTCCTCATTCCTTTCTCCAGCTGGATAATATTTTACTGGCAAGCTATCCCATCATTTATTTAACCTGGCCAGAGGTGACCCCTTGTGGCCCACTGCCTGGTACTTGACTTGTTCTGACAAATACAACCTTCTGGGACCCTGCTGGTGGTGACACACACACACACACACACACACACACACACACACACACACCCAGCTTGGTCCTTAGGAGCAAATGGCATGCTAAATCCTAGGCTCCCTAAATGCCCTGATTCACCCCATAATCCAGCCACATTAGCTGATACCTCATAAGCTCTGCCTGCCCTTTCTGTTCTCCACATCACCATGAGCCCTCGTGCAACAGCTACTGGAATCTACTTCCATAGATCCTGGTCCCATCCAGGGTGGACATGGTAGAGGCATCAGGCCATTGTGTGCCCCTAACATTCCCCAGGGAACTTACCACTCCTACTTAAACCCTCACTTTCACTGCAGCTATGCCCCCAAAGAAGCATTTGCATTGTTTCCCAGTTTCATGCTCCTAGAAATTTCCAAAGGCACTGCCAGGCCCGGTGTCTGCCATACAGGATAAACCTTAAAGGCTTCAACTCCTGTGAATTTGCTGCATGGACTCCACCGCTTAGACCAAAAAAAGAGCTTAGACCTTGACTCCAAGTAGAACCCTGACCTCTGCCTCAGGTCAAATTTTGACGTGGCCACAGATAGCGTTCTTATCCCAGTCACAGACTCAATTCTTATTCACAGACTGAACCCACATCCCAGCCTTACACAGAGTCATGACTAGGTCACAGACACAGCCCTCAGCCCCAGATCTTTCCTGAACACTGATCTAAGACCCAGACTCAGTCCTTGGCCTGTTTGTGACCAAGCCCAGCTGCCTCTACTCAAAGGGGTCACAAAGAAGGCTTGGCACATGTTACAGACAATTCTATGTGAGTGTTGCCTTGAATCTGGATGGCCCTCAGATGCCACTCCCAGAAAATCATGCCTCTAAGTTACCACCTGACCACAGGGAAGGAGATTCTCAGAGACCTAATTTCAAGTTCAGCCTCTGTCCAACTGCATCGCTTGGGGTAAATTAGCTCTCTGAGGAATTTATCTTTATTTTATTTATGTAAAATGGAAAGGGAGGGTCCAAAATATCTGCAGGCCAGATGGTCACAATGATGAAATTTCACGGTACATGTAAAGTATCTGGAACATAGTAGGTCCTCAAAAAAAATACATCCCTTTGCCCCAGTAGGGCATTTTGTCAGCTGCCCCTGAATTTGTGGTGTTATACAACACACCAATAATTTTATATTGATTATACATTGAAATGACCAAAAAATGGGGGTATACTAGGTTAAATAAAATACATTACTAAAACCGACTTCACCTATTTTTTTTTCTTTCTTAATGTGGCTACTAGCAAAGTTACAGTTACATGTACCGTTTATAGGTCTAGAGGTCTGGGGAGGACAGTTCATGAGCAATAATAACAATGAGAACAACAACCACAGCCATTGTGAAAATCAAAGCTAACATCTGTTAGTGCTCATTATGTACCAGGCTGTTCTCAACACCATACTTAAGTCCTCACAACACCTGAACAGGTACTACCATCACTTCTGTTCCTGACATGGGATAACTGAGGCACCAAGAAGTGAGTCACACGCTCCAAGCTGCAGTGTTAGTAAATCGCAGAACTAGGATTTGAACCCAGGACATCTGGATCCAGAACTCACATTCTACAACAAATGCCACATTCATGAAAGTCTGTCTCAGGGGCACCTGGGTGGCTCCGTCCGTTGGGTGTCTGACTCTCGATTTCAGCTCAGGTCGTGATCTCGGAGTTGTGGGATTGAGCCCCATGTCAGGCTCCATGCTCAGCAGGACTCCGAGATTCTCTCTCTCCCCCCTCCCCCTTACTCTCACCTTCCTCTCTCTCTAAAACAATAAAGTATTGTAAAAAAAAATAAAGGTGGTCTCAGCAGAGGCCCACTTCCCTCAAGTGGGTTATCTCCCAGGACAGAAACTTGTCCTGGATGGGTTCAATGCTGTCATTGAGATGGCAACAGCAGTGACACACACCCTCCCAGCTTCCATCCACCCCCAATCCTCGGGATCTCAGGGTCCATCAGACTGGGCGAGACCCAGCAGAGTCCTCCCCGAGGACCGGGAGTTCTTTACCTGGGGGAGCTAATGAGGACAGCTTCCTCAAACCCTCTTAGCTTTTTCTCCATTAGTGAGAGGTGGCTCTGAGATCAAAAACCATGAAATCGAGGGTTCAAACAGCGAGATCAGTTCTTCAATTTGTGTGCCAGTCATAAACACAGCACCTTCCTTTTGAGCAGAAACCCCACTTTTCAGCAGAAATACTTGATGTGTCATTTCTCCTACATGCATCTTCTTCAAAGCACTTACTTGAGAAAGTAGAGGAGGAAAACCAAAATCCTAATAAACCCAGTACTTTGGGGGAGAGGAAGTTTGTGATCAAGCACTCAAAATGCTTTACCTACATGACTGTACTACTAATGGGAAAATTTCCCAGAAGCTTGGCTCCAAACCCAACGCAGGGGGCCAGAAGGGGAGCAGGTTGTACCCTCACCCCAGGCACCTGTTCTCTTGCTGATCAATCTGAAGTCATAGCTCCAGTCTCAGCCCAGAATGTAACCCATGCCGGTGCTGTTAGATCATGTATTTACAAATATTTGGAAATATATGTTGAGCACTGTGGCAGATTTTACTTTTCAAAGACGACCACTACCATATCACTTATCCTACAGGTTCTACACTGTGACCTTGCCCCCCCCCCATCAAGGGGTAGAATTTATGTCCTGTCCTCTTGAAACTGGGTGGATCTCTGAGATGCCTCGGTCAGGAAAGTATGATGGGCATGCTTCAGTGTGACTTCTGAAGTCAAGTCATAAAAGATGATACAGGTCCCACCAGGCTCTCTTGCTCCTCAAAAGCCCAGCCACCAGGCTGTGAGGAAGCCCACACCACACAAAGAGGTCACAGGTGGTAGGTGTTTCAGCCAAGAGCCCTAGCTGAGGACCAAGGAGAAAGCCGGGATGAACCACCAGGCTTGTGAGTGAAGAAGACTTCACCATGGCTCCTGGTTAAGAGCCATTGTCTGGAGGAACCACTCCAGGGATCCCTAAGTAGAGCCATCTGAGTCCCATCACAGTTCACCAAAACAATAAGAGATGGGGCACATGGATGGCATGGTTGGTTGGGTGTCCAACTCTTCATTTCAGCTGAGGTCGTGGTCTCAGGGTCGTGTGATGGGGTCCCACAGTGGGCTCCACACTCAGCGTGGAGTCTGCTTAAGATTCTCTCTCTCTCTCTCTCTTTCTCCCCCCCTTCCCCTCCACCCTACCCATCCCCTGCTCTTTCTCTCTCAAATAAATAAATAAATCTTAAAAACAAAACAAGAGATAATTAAAAAAATAAACACTGTTCTCTTAAGTCCTTTAAGTTTCAGATAGTTTATTATGTAGCATGACCGACAGGATCGAGTCGCTACTATGTAACAGGCACCACGCTCTCTACTGAGAGATGCAACAGTGAGGATGAGTAGGAGCCCCCCTCAAGGAGAGTGCAGCCCAGTGGGGGAGACTGAAAAGTCACCCATCACAAGCCCTTACCATATAAGCAGGTGACAGAGGGACACGCAGGGTACTGTGGGAACAAATCAGGGTTGGGGGAACTTAATAAAGCCTGAGGACATCAGGGAAGGTTCCCCAAAGTAAAGGGGCTTTTTGGGTCAAGTCTTGAAAATGGATCTGTGCCAATCAGATGAAAGAGACAGAGCTTTTTATTCACTGTAAGGAGTTTAGGGAAAATAGAGTAGCAAAAACAGACAGAAAATCAGCTACGGGAAAATCTTCCCAACTTTTTAAATTAATACCTTAAATGGAAGTAATACATACAAAAAGCCAATAATTCAAATCTCAACAATCGGTTGTCATACCAACAGACCAAGTAACCAGTGGAACAATAGACAGTCTAGAAATAGATCCAAATGCCACAAGGATTTAGTATATTGAAAGTGGCATCCCAGAGAAGGATTTTACTAGAAATGCATATTACACAACGTACACCAAGATTCAACTGATCAAAATTGGAAAGCAAAAATTAATCTGTTGAAATCCTAGAAGAAAATACATGTGCATTCCTTTACAACCTTAGGGCATCTAAAGCTTTTCCATTTCTTTACTCAAAATCCAGAAACATTAAGCAAAAGATAAATCAATCTAAGTATATAACCAAAAAATTATGTCATGCCAAAAGAACGAGAACGAGACAGACAAGTGTGCATATTAAGTCAAGTATAAGAAGAGAGCTGTATCAAAGTTCAAGGAGCGTACAATGTTAACCTGGAACTAGAGCTTCTCCTACACAGTCCTGAGGCATCTGTAGCTTCCTGAACCCATCACAGGACCTGGCACAGAGGAAGTGCTTAATCAGATATGTATTGGATGATGCTGCGTACAGAGGTCTGGCTTAACATGGAGGTTCTGGTTTAGTCCTGACTAGTTATGTGACCCAGGACATAAACACATAGGGAGTGTGTGTGTGTGTGTGTGTGTGTGTGTGTGTGTGTGTGCATGCGTGTACGTGTCTGTGTCTGTGTGTGTTCCTTGGTGGGGGGAAGCAGGGAAGTGTACTGTTTCCCCACCACCCTTCTCCCTCATCCTGGAAAACCCCATCACTCTTTTCCAGGTGTGTTGACCCTGTAGTCATCAAGATTGCCAGACCAAACCATGAAAGCCTGAAATGACGTGAAAGCAAGCCCAGGAATCAGGAAAACAACTCAAATATGGTGTCACTCGATGAATTTCCTCCTGTTCCTCTGACGTGAGGCTCATTCCTCCAATAATTAGAGCCTGGCTACAGCGTGCTGAACCTCAGTTTCCTCATGGGTAAAACAGACTACAGAAATTGCTTTTGAGAGTGTTTAAGAGTCTCAGCGGGAGTCACACACGTAAAAAGCCAAGCACAGGGCCTATAGGTCATGAACACAAGCCACGCATGTAGACAACTGCTGCTGTCAGCGTTGCCTTGCCGGGATTCCATCCTGACCAACGTGCCACCCAGGGCCGGACCGGCTTCGTAAGCTGTCTCCACTCACCTGTCTCTGCCCAGAGGAGAGGCTGCTTCTCCCTACTCTTTGCGTACACCGTTAAAGTTGTATAGATGAATGGAAGCTGCTACCGAAGACACACCCCGGGCACATGGTGCTGCTCATCAGGACGGCTGGTCACAGGCCACACTCCCGAGATTTCAGGCCAAGAGATAAGGAGCCACTCCTACTGGGGTTGCTATGTCTGCCTCCGCCCTCAATCTGACAAAGCTGGGGAGGCTGTAAGTGGATCAGGCATTTTCAGAACAACGTGGAAAAAAGAAGATGCAGAGGGATGTCATGCTTAGAAGACATGAAGCCACCCACTCCAAAGGTCTTGTCCATCCCTGGGCACCTGCCCTTGGCAGAGACCATATGATGCTTGCACCTGGGGTGCCTGCCATTCAGCTCAGCTCCCTGGTTTTCATCTCGAGGCCTCTGAGGACTTCCCCTAACCACGCCGTCAGCCCCTGTTGCTTTAAATCAAGGATCTGAAAGACAGCTTCTAGGAGTTTTCTGTGTCTTTGAAAATGAAAATAACATTGAGGAATATCCCAATTGTTTCTTCCGTTTCCAGTGGACTGAGCTGGTTGGTGAACTTCCTGTGTGTGAAAAACTCAGCCACTGAGCTGGCTACATGGTCCATCAGGCCATTCATGGATGGAACTGAAAAGCCGGCAGCTGAGGGGGGGGGGCGCGCAGCGACGGGGGGGCTTCAACTAAGTAACAATGCGAGGACTGCATGGGAGGGCTGGGCAGAAACGGAGCTGCGGCACCCAGCTCACAAGTCTCTGCCTGGCCCACACCTTGGGATGAGCATGGGGTCTCAGAATCATCTGAGGAGCCTAGAAACATGCCTGCCTGACCACTGCTAGAGGCTGACATGCCCCGCACACTGTCCTCGCCTAGCGGCCATCCAGGCTCTGACCCCCTCGGGCCTTGCAGCTCTGCTCTGGAAGTATCGGGAAGCGAGGCTGTTCTCCTCATTCACACACCAGCTCCTGCCCTCTGCACCCTCCTGCTCCCTGCCTACTATGTTATCCTACTCTGTCTACTTCAGAGTCGTGCTGGGTCCTATGCCACACACCTGGGTCACACAGCAACATGATGCCGCGTGGCTTGCCGGGAGCCACTAGGAGAGCTGGGGAGCTTGCCCATCTGGTCTGTGAAAATGAGATTTGGAGGAAGGCGCTATTTCCACACTTGTGACAAATGTAAGCTCCCGGGAGGAGCGGGAAGTTGCTGCTCAGACTCATATTAAGGCAATAGTGACAAGAGATAATGACAACCACAAAGATGACAACTCTCCTACTGGCCGTGGCTGTACTGACTGCACCGGGGATCCGGCTGCCTTCTCAGCGGTACAAGGAATGGGCATGTTTGAAGCGACGCTGTGACTGTTCCTCGACCGAGGGGGGAAAGAGACGTCAAACACCAGACTGGGCTTCTCATGCTGGATGGATTGGGAAGGGCTCCTCTGCTAGAGGAAGCAGCAGAAACCGGGAGGAGATGTGTTTTCATCTCACTGGCCAGCAGATCTAGGGCTCAGGGAGAGACTGAGGCTGGGGACTTGGATTCAGGGGTTATCTGTAGACTCAGCTGTTGGGGGCTTTGGGAGTTAATGAACTGTCCTAACAGAGTAGGGGGCAGGAGTTGAATGGAATGAGGAAGGAGTCCCAGACAACAAGCCAACAGAGAAACAGATCAGCCAAAGCAGGAGTAGCAGGAGACTGATGTTAAGGGAGGGGAGTGAGAGACAGGAGGTGGCTCCTGCCAAGGGGGGATTAGGCATGAGTTGGATGAGAACCCTCTCGGGACTGTGGGCTGGAGCAGGGGCCTCCATGCAAATCCCATTTGCTGCTGTCAATCCAGACTCTGGGCCGCCAAGACAATTTCTGAGAAATAGATTAGAGACACACACAAAAAAACATATTTTTTCCCCTGTAAAACTGGTTCATGGAAACAGAACTGAGGCGTGGGTATCCTTTATGAGTGACAGTTTAGGGCCAGTGTTTATTCCTTGTAATGTTTGTTCTTTATCTCCTGGGACAGGAAAAAAAAATGCTGCTAACATCAACAAAATAAAAAAAAAAAAAAAAGAAAAAGAAAGAAACACACAAACAAAAAAACACACACACACATACACTTTGTTCCATCTGAAATCTATCTTTAAAAAAAAACCTTAACATATATATATATATATATATATATATATATATATATATATATATAGTATTCATACGTCCACATGTCCATATAAAGAAGCGATATTATGCTTGAGATACAGATATCCTTTAATGCTGATTTATCACGTTGTACCTTTTCTCTGGACTGCTTTAGGGGAGTTGTCCCAGGAGCTGAGAATCCAAAGAGTCTGTTCTGACTCATGTATAGAATGTCCAGCTTCAGCTACAACATAGCAAATACTTATCTACTTGCAGAACTTCAAAACTCCAGCCTCCTCCCTCCCCCCACAGCCGACCTCATCTGACACACACGGTGCTAGAATCTGGCAAAGTGAATGGATCACCGGAATCGAAGTTGATGTCAGTACTTCCGGGGGTTGGTGGAAGCCGTGGGAACCTTGCCAGGCAGTAGTGAATGTTTATAAATGTCAGACATGGAGTTGGAGAGGGAAGACCCTGCCGTACTCCACCAACGGATTTGCTTGTCCATATTTCCTCTCTGGCTATAGGACCAGCAGCTGCCCGTGGCCAGAATGCTGTGGACGCGGGGTCCTCACTCCTACCTCATACTCAGCACCAACAAGGCCAAGAAGAACCCAGAAGAGACCCCAAGGAACAAGTAAAGGATTGGGGGAGGTCAGTTACTCATAGGGTTTCTCAACCTCAGCACTAATGATGTTTGGGGCCAGAAAATTCTTCATTGTAGGGGACTGTGCAGGATACTTACAAGCATCCCTGGCCTGTACCCACTAGATGCCAGGAGCAGCAGCCTCCCAGTTGTGACAACTTAAATGTCTCCAGATACTGTCAAATGTCCCCTGGGCAGTGGCAAGATGGCCCCCAGTTGGAGAAACTCCACACTAAACAAACAGAGGGACCAAGTGAGGTTTTTAATAAACCACACCTGAGCTCAGTCATGTCAGAAGATGTTCAGGACATCAGCTTTGTTAACTCTGGTGTCTCTCCTCCACCCCCACCAGTGGGAGACCCCAAGCATGTCCCAACCCTCTATCTGACAGATCTTCATTTCTGCCATTACACAATGGGTCCTGGATGGTTTGAAGAACCTTCTAGAGTCTAGGAAGAGATGAGTCTACCTTCTCTGTTCCTGCCAGCAAATTTCCATGGGAAGTTTGTTCCCTGCAAGGCTAAAGGCTTCTCCTCCCACCTGCCCCCCACCCCTGCCTGCAGTTAAGAATGCCGAAGGTATGTGAGGGGAAACCCATCCTGTGCCAGGCATGACCAAGCAGGTCCTTCCTGGAGCAAACATCCCTGCCAATCTGCTCACCTTCAAAAACCATAGGTCTCTCTGGTGACAGGGGTTCAAAGAGAACACAGCAAAGAGTAAAGCTTTCATTTCTTAGGGAGGGAAGAAGAGCCTCCAGGAATGATTTATTCATCTACCCACTGGAAGTAAAGGCAGGACTGTGATCACAGGAGGTATCTGCTGCTTGGGCTCAGGGGATTTGCCTCTGGTGATACAGATTCAAGAGGCAGAAAGTTCCTCAGTTAACTTTGTACCTACTGATGCAGGCAGGACCGTGCAGCACTCACTTTATCTTCAAGTTTCTATTCCCCATCTACAAAAAGTCAGTTTTGCGTATACCAAACTTCACAAATTTCATTTCTAACAGGTCTCTGGACTCAGATGCTTCTTTTCCATCTCTACAATAAGGCAGTCCAGGCTTCATCTTCATTAACTCACCTGGACTAAAGTAATTGCCTCCTCACGTCTCTCTTACTATCAATTCATCTTCGATATAGATGACCAGAAAGGCCTTTCTAAACCTCAAGAGAATGAGAAAACATTCAAATTCCTCCTCACCAAATACCACAAGCAAGATTTGAAATAAAAACAAAATCGTCAAGCTGGAGAAAGAAAATGTAGTACTTGTAACATTCATAACCGATAAAACAAGAACTGTATTTCTCTTTCCTCTCATCTACATATGTAAAGAGCACTCAGAAACCAATTAAAACAATTCAAAAACAGGCAAAGGATACAATGAGACAATATACTAAAAATGAGTTTTAAAATAAAAATAAAAATATGGAGAACATGCATCCTTCCTTGTAATTGAGGGCTACAAATTAGTTTTTTTTTTTAATTTTTTTTAACTCTTAGATTGACAGAGATTTAAAGGGTTGGGAACACAGTGTTGGCAAAAATTCTTGGAAATAGGAGTTCTCATACTGATTGGAATTTTAAGTTTGTCTCCAACTTATCAGAGGCAGTTTTCCTACGTTGTCCTAGTTCTCCACTGCAATGTAATTAATCACCAAAACTGTATCGGCTTAAAACAGCACACATTTATTATTGTACAGATTCACCGGACCAAGGGGTCCGGGCAGGACTTAGCTTGCTTCTCTGCTCTATTCAGGGTCTCTGAAGGCTGCAGCGAAGGTGTCATCCAGGGCTGGGATCTCATCTGAGATTTGGGGACCTCTTCCAAGCTCACGTGATTACTCGCACAATTCATTTCATTGGAGCTGTAGACTCATGGTAGCTTGGTTCAAGGCCCACATGATAGACAGTCTGATTTCTAGACCCTCTGAGAAGGAGCTCACCTGACTGGGTCAAACTCACTCATGGTAATCTCTCTCTTGATTGATTAACATGATTAGAGATCTTCATTATATCTGCAAAATTCCCTCACTTTTGCCATAGAGTGTAACATTGCAGAAGCAAAACCCTATTACCTTTGCCACCATCTACTGATTAGACGTAATCACAGGTCCCACCCACACTGACATAAGTCATCAGAGGTCATCTGATAATCCTGCCGACTGCATATACAGACCCAAAAGTAAAACATTCGCAATTTTTTTCATAGCAATTTCACCTCTAGGACTTTATCTCAAGGAAATAAATGGACTACAGCCCATATATGCTCATATAAGCCTTTTCATCATTCTGCCATCTGAAATTAAAATAAAGAAGTGAACCAAATACCCATAAATATGAGATTAGCTATAATATTTATGATATATCCATATAGGATATCACTCAAAGCAACTTCCCTTTGGATTAACTCAAAGTTATATCAATGTTCTATCACACAGTTATACCCTATAGACATTTAAAAATCTACACAGTCATCAAAATATATTTAAATAAAAGAGAGGTATAAGGAAGTAAGTGGGGAAAGCAGGTTAGAGATCAAGCCCATCTCCACCTCCATCCATATTTATCTCTATCCGTATGAACATAGATTTCTGAAAAAAACATACACACAAGTGTTAGTAGAAGGTATCTCCAGGTGTGGGAGTAGTAGGTGACCTCTGTTTTACACTTTGTTTTCATCTTGTAAAATTGTTTGAAATAGCTATGTATTCCTTCCTTTTATAATAAGAAAGAACAACAGAGCTATTTTTTGTTGTTTTTTTTAATGCTAGGGTATCCTTTAGTTTAAAAAAAAAAAAAAAAAGAGGGGCACCTGGGTGGCTCAGTGGGTTAAGCCGCTGCCTTCGGCTCAGGTCATGATCTCAGGGTCCTGGGATCGAGTCCCACATCGGGCTCTCTGCTCAGCAGGGAGCCTGCTTCCCTCTCTCTCTCTGCCTGCCTCTCTGTCTACTTGTGATCTCTGTCTGTCAAATAAATAAAATCTTTAAAAATAAAATAAAATAAAATAAAATAAAATAAAAAGAGCTGTATACAAAATAGTATAGCCAAGGGCATCTCAAGTTTTGTAAAATATAACTGTGAAGAAGAAAACTTGTTACAGAAGACACAAATTTTTAGTAGTACCTAGAGGTTGAGACCACAGGAAAACTTTTAGTTCCATTTTAGCTGTTTTCTGCATTTTTCAATGAAACACAAACATTATTTTCCTAGTTTTTCAAATGAATCCCTGGTATTTTTCTTCTTTTTTAAGTATGAGAAAGGAACTTTAGGCAGGGTAAAGAATAAGCCAAAAAGCCCTCTCCTTTTTCCCCTGGTCCTGGTCAGGGCTTGCCCCTGCCCCCAAAGCCTCACAGCAGAGACCACCAAATTCCTTTAGGAGTTTCACACTGCATCCCATACACCTCCAAACCCATCCCAGGGCCTGCCACACGGAGAGTACCAGACTGTGTAGCCTGCTGGGTGTGGGGCACAGAGGACCCAGCACTAGGACAACAACACAGTAGACACACAGGAAGCAGAATGGGCAGTATTCGGGGAATATGGGGTTGGGGCTTCAGGGCAGGGAAGAACTGAAGACAAGTAAAGCCCGGGGTCTGACTTGGACAGCTGGGTGGTAATATCAGCATAAAGAAGGGGCAAACAACTTTGAGGGAGAAGAACTGACAAGTCCAAGGTTGGACACATTGGGTTTGAGGTCTATGAGTGACAGCCAAGTGGAAACATCCCTGACGTTGCCACAGAGGGCCTCTTACCTCACTCTCCCAGCTGTCCCCATACACATGGCTGATTCTACAAACCACAGGAGCTTAACAGTGCATGTCTTATGAGTAAAACCCATCTGTCTATGCTCAAGGATGAAATGCCCCAGCCTTAGGATTCCATGACTCCCCAGAGCCTGGAGAGAGGAGGGTGGGATGGGAGGGCTCGGTTATAATACCAGGTACCCCATGAGCAGAGTAACTTCCTGGGAAGCGAGGCCCAGCTTTCCTGCTTCTTGGGAAGATGATCACCTGCATGGCCCCCCTCCGCGGTGTGCACGTTCTCCATCTGCCTTTGTAGGATGGGGCGTGCTGTCGACACTCCCACCCTGAAAACCACCCTTCACGTAGAATTGACTGCACATTTCCCAAAGCTGTCAGTGACCACCAGGACTAGCTGTAATGGAGAAGACGGACCCTAACTGAAAATGGCATTTATCCCTGAGGCATCCTGATCGTACACCATGAAGCATTCATCCCAAGATGGCTCCCACAAATGCCATCCCCCAGCCCAGCTCAGGTCCTGCCTGGCACTCAACTTGCCTGCACAGTGGCTCCCACCACTATGTCCACCTGTATTCCAGGCCTCTCCTTGGAGCCACAGACTGTTTCTTGAACTTGCCACATCACTCTTTGCACTGTTCTCTCAGCCTTGTCCACCCTTTCTGGTAGAACCCAACTGGTCAGCCCCTCTGCGGCCTTCAAGACCCCCTGAGTCATCACCTCTCCTGGTCAGTCCATGTCTAACAAGGTAGGTTTGGGGGTCTCTCTGTCAAGGCACTGCACTGTACCTTTCCGTTTATGATTCTGTATCTCCTGCAGAACTCTGGGTTCACAGATGGCGGTGTCTGGTCTCAACGCCTTCCATCCCCACACCTGTCACAGGGTTAGATACCAGCAAATGGTAGCTGCTACCCGGTTCAGTGAGCTATCCCTGATAGCGGAACCCTTTCTTATTTATTCCAAACAGCACAAAGGACCACCTCTTAGAATAAAGGATTGGGGGCCACCTCTGCTCTTCTCTGCTGGTTCCCCAACATGCAATCGGCCCTCCGCAATGGTCTCTTTCATTTTCCCATTACATTATTCCAGTGGCTGCCATTCTCTGCTTGCAAATTATCATCCTACCGATACAAAGCATCATCTACAAATCACTTTATGGGCCATCGAGTATCAGCACGTGTCATGATTACGTAGGCGCTCATAAAATCCTAGCGTGATTCACAGGCTAGACACCAAGCTCACTATTTTACAGATAAGGAGCTGACTCTCAGTTGATCACTCCAGTTCAAATGGAAAGTGGCCGTTCAGACTGGAACTCAAGACTTGAAATTCTCAGGCCTGAGCCCTTTGCCTATGAACCTCCATTAAATAGACTTGTGTAGGCAGTGAATCGTGTCTGCTTTACTCAGAAAGAGAGAAACCTCTCAATTTTCTCCAGCCATGAGCTTGGGCCTTACAAACTTGCTCAATAAATCATTGCTGAATTAATGAATAAATAAATGTCCCTTTCCATCATGGCTTTCATTTTCTCATCTGTGAATGAGCATGTTTAGGGAGATAGCTCCCAAGGACCTCTCTAGAACACCCTTTCTGCAACCACGTTTCCAGCCACTGGACCAGCTGTCGGGCCAAGGTCCGTGCTGGGACCAGTGCAGGTACGAAGAACGCCAGCTGCGTTAGTTGTGAACAAGAAGCAACGACAACAAGAGAAACGAGTTGAGACCATTTATGAAAAGAATAATAAAGTCACGCTTTCCTTGATGCTAGAAATAATAGAGGCCTCCCGGCTTGTTATCAGCTCTGCTTCTTGATGTCTTTGCCAGCCCAGCGTCATTCATTCCCGCTTTGTCTGCAGCTCTTTTCTCGGGCAGAAATGTAATTTAGTGGGTGGCTTTTCCCACAACTCTGTGTGACTAACTCATCCATTTCCCTCTCTGCTTTTAAAGTTTATGTTCCTTTGCTGCACAATGGGCTGCACGTTACCACTTGCCTCCAAAGCCACCTGGGACTGAGGGACTGCTTCTGGAAGCTCCTGCGGGTCTTGAGAGAGAGAGAGAGAGAGACGGACTGGGGGGTTTCCAAAGAGACCTACGTGCTTCCGGATCATTCTTAAGGATCCCAAGGAAGCTTCTGCAACACGCGGGGAGAGCTGCGGGATGATGAGAATCGCGATCAGAGAGGGAAAGTCTTCTGATGCGGCGCTTACCCTTGCCCGATGCTAGTCAAAGGGCTGTGCGCGCCTCATTCCAAATCATCGTCGCGGCAACCCTGGGAAGCAGGTGCTGTTCAAAGGTCCATCTTACAGATGGAGCCACCACGGCACAGAGAGGTAAAGAAATTTGGTGGGGCACAAAGTGAGGAAAGGGTGTAGCCAGGCTTGGAACCCAGGCAGTGTGTTCCCAGAGTTCGTGTTTTTACCAGTGTGCTGTTCTCCCCTCGAGTTGCTTACGACCCTCTCCAAAGCAGCCTTCCTGGCCACCGCCTACACTACACGGAATATTAGAGGTGATAGAGCAAGGAGCTTTGAAATTGGCCAGAATTGGTCTCCATTCCCAGCCATCTCGAGATGACTCACTGAGTGACTGGAGGCAGATCAAGAAACCCTCGTTAAAGCCTTAACTTCTTCATTTGTAAAATGGGAAAGTTGCATATTTCTTCACACCTTGGTAGACATTTAAGACTGAGGAGACAAGAAACGTCCCACATACTCTGGATCTGGAAGGCCCCAAGGCAGAGCTGGGGAACAGCACCCTTTCATTTGTTGTTCATTTAGTCATTCGTTTATGGGACAGTTCTTCCTGGAGTACTGTCCTGGGGTAGTAGTGCCGCCGAAATCCTCCTTTCTTACAGAGCTTACAGTGTGGGGATGGGTTATGGAAGGTTAAAGAGTAAATGCCTCAAATGACGCATACACGGCTCCCGAGATCAGTGCACTGAAGAAAATAAAGAAGATACACAAGAGAGATGGGCATGGGGAACAGGGAGGGGCAGGATGGGGTAGAGTGGCCTGGCGGATGATTTGAGTGGAGACCCAAAGGAGAGGCATCTGCCAGCCAACTGAGGATCTGGAGCCAGGGGAGAACATTCTACACAGAGAAAAGCAACAAATGCAAACAAGCGGTAGAATCTTGAAGAGTTCCAGCAAGAGAAAGAAGGCCAGTGCTGCTGGAGCATGGTGCGTGGGGCGGGGGACAAGATAAGGAGGTGGATTTCGAGAGCTAGGGAGGGCCAAGTCGTGCTGGGCCTTGTGGAGCCACCATGGGAGAGAAGCACGGATTTTCTCCTAAGCACAGCAGAAATTCCCATGGGATTCTTTTTTTTTAACACAATGGTTTTTGGTTTTTTTTTTTTTTTTAATTTATTTATTTGAGAGACAGAGAGAGAGCATGAGAGGGGAGGTCAGAGGGAGAAGCAGACTCCCCATGGAGCTGGGAGCCGGATGTGGGACTCAATCCCAGGACTCCGGGATCATGACCTGAGCGGAAGGCAGTTGCTTAACCAACTGAGCCACCCAGGCACCCCTCCCATGGGATTCTTAAGCAGGGGAGTGACACGATCTATGTTTTCAGGGCTCATTCTGGATCAGACACCGGGAGTAGGTAAAAGGGCAGATGAATGCAGTACATCTAAGGGTGGAACGTGGAGATTGAGGGAAGTGTTAGATTTCAAAACTTCACTCAGTGGATGGACAAGAATGACATTTCTGCTTCCATCTCCCTGGATGAGTCTCCCAGGATTCCTGGGACAGAGGAAACGGCAGTCAGTGGTGAGTCATCACTCCCCACCCACCTTCCAGACCCCCTCCTCCAGCTCTTCCTCAGCCCAGGGCCCCTAAGGGAGCTCCAGATTCAACAACTTCCACAGAACCAACATCTCCGTCCTTCTTCCTTCATCTAGTTGTAAAAACAACCTTGCAAAAACAAATCAAATGGTAAGGGATTGGCATCTAAATAAACCAAGAAGTAAGGAAACAGAGAAGCAGACCCAAGCGGTGTGTAAGCCGAGCTTAACTCTCCAACACCCGTGAGCGCTGCCTGGGCCGCAGGTGGCTCCAGGAGCAGGTGGGGCCCAGTCACTACTTCCTGCTGCAGTGGAGGGCCATGAGTCAACAGTGCACTAGTCGATAGCTCTCCCCCATCTTCCTCCGCCTCTGCGTTTTCTGGTCTTTTAAACAGTCATCTGGTGAGAACCCACACATTTTATAATATTTTGTCTTCCCCTTTCTCCCTGTTAATACGCAGGGCCTGCCAAATTTTGGTATTCATCTGACTCATTCATGTCAGGCCTGAGAAGGAGAGGCGAAGCGACCCTTCTGGAAATGGCAAATCTGGTTTGCCTGGATCTTCAGACAAATAGCATGATTTAGGTTTATAGCTCATTAAAAAACAATCAAGTCAGTAAAATTCCAGGACGGTGCCTTAGTTAGTGGCAGGCTTCTTTCTTTCCTATCTCCCGATAATGTTCTTTTCAAGCCACCAACCATGTGGATGGCTACGGTGGTAGAAGGGAAGGACTTTGGAAAACAGGCTGGAAGGAGTTTCTCTCATTCTCATGCTTGCCTTGTACATACATCTGTTAGGGAGGAAGATGGAGATCCTCAAACCCCAAGTCCTCTGGCCCCAGGTACCCATAAGGACTATTGAACCCTCTAAGGTCCTGAAAGCCAAACCACTTTCTCTTCCCAATATGACTCACAAACACCAAAGTTTCATAGCCGCCTAAAAGGGCAGGAGGGCACCCATACGCCAAGGTTGCTGCAGAAAAATTAAGATACACTGAATAAAAACAATAACAAAAACAAACAAGCAAATACACAGAAACTGATCTCTACCTCCCTTCTCCTCCCTGTAATACACCACACCCCTTAAGTCCTTCTTCCTGGGCCTTCCTCGTCTCCATCTGTAGGGTCTGCTCTGCCCATGGCCCCACTCCAGCAGCTTGGTTGGAAAAATGTCTTGAAGCTGCACCACACACATGGTATAAACTATCCTCAGACTCACAGGGGCCATAAGGATCACCACATCCAGTCCCCCGGACGATGCCTGGGGATGCATGCCCCCCAGAACACAGCAGCTCAAGACCCTGAGAGAAGGAAAAGGAGGTGAGAAAGAAGATGGGAGGGACACGAGGGCTCCACCCTTCTTCTGCTCTCAGGCGTGCTTGGCGGAGCTGGCTTTGACAAACCTCCCTGAACACCATGAAGCCACTGAGGAGTTCCATAATTGTATCATGTCCCCCGCCTACCATGCCAGCATCGCCATGACTGGTGACACAACATGGTGGTTGACCTAGGCACCTCCTGAGGGTGGAGTGCTGAGAAGGAAGGTCCCATTTCAGGTGACCCAGACCAGGTGTTGTTCATGACAGGGAAGCTGTCAGCAGGGGTGGGACAGGCTATGGGACTCCTGGCCAGCTGGAAAACAGTCAAGGCCAAGGAAGAAAGGGCATCTCAGAGCACCTGGCTCGGATAATCATGTAAGGCACAGGCCTAGACAGAGGACTAAGGAGCCCATTAAGAATCCAGTTGTGAATTCATACAACTCAGTTGCCAAAAACCCACATAACCCAATTAAAAGATGGGCACAGGATCTGAACATTTTTCCAAAGAAGATATACAAATGGCCAATGGGGATATGAAAAAGGTGTTCAACATCACTAACCACCAAGAAAATGAAAGTCAAAACCACAACGAGATACGACCTCACACTTAGGAGAATGGTTATTATCAAAATGACAACACTTAGAAAGTGCTGGCAAGGATGAGGAGAAAAGGCAACCCTTGTGCACTGTTGATTGGATTTTAAATTGGTACGGCCACTTGGGAAAATAGTACGGAGTTTCCCCAAGACAGTAAAAATAGAACTACCATACAAGCTAGAAATCCCACTTGTGGAAATACATCAAAGGAAATAAAATCATAATCTCAAAGAGATATCTGTATTCTTCTTTCATGGCAGTATTCACGTAGCCAAGGAATGGGAACATTGGAAATGTCTGTGGGCAGGTAAATGGATAAAAAAAATGTGAGAGACATATATAATGGAATATTATTCAGCCTGAATGAAGAAGGAAATTCTAACATTTGGAACAACGTGGGTAGATGTGGTGGGTATTACGATAAGTGAAAGAAGCCAGACATAGAGAGACAAATCACTTACAATAGGATCTAAAATTAGAACGTGGAACTCAAAGAAACAGAGAGCAGATTGGTGGTGGCCAGGGGCTAGGGGAGGGAGGGGAATGGGGAGAGGCTGGTAAAAAGTACAAACTTCCAGTTATTAAAGGTCTGAGGATCTAACGTGTAACGCGGTAACTATAGTTGATAACACTGTATTATATAATTGAAATTTGCTAGGAGAGTAAAACTTAAGTGCTCTCACCAAAATAATTTTAAAAAGTAAATACATAAGGTAATACGTACATTAATTAGCTCAGAGGGAACCCTCTCAAATCATCACAATGAACACTTTATATTATATTTTTATTTGTCAGTTATACCTCAATGAAGCTGGGCCTGGGGTAGGGGGGGGAAATAATCCGTTTATACCTGCCCCAGAGCCTGCAAGGACATGTCATGTGGTCAGAGCCAGCCCGGTGGCTGGAACCATTCTCTGGGTGGGGCTCCAGCCACTTCACTTTCTGCCTCAGGCCAAGACTGACCCTCAGGACACAGTCCCCAGTGGGGGCAGGTAGAGAGATTCCAAAGCCAGGTGAGACCTAAGGAGGCTGACCTCACAGGCCCAGTTCTGTACACCAGGCTCTCGTCACTCCCCGCTGGTGTTAATTTACTCAGTTCTCAGACGTCTCTGAAGAAAGGTCAAGGGCTCAGTGAGTAATCATGGCTGCGCCAAACCCTGGGCCCCAGCCATCGATTCTCAACCTTAAGTTTTGCAAATGTCTCACAATCTTATCCAAATATGCTTCAGACCTCAGAGCAAAGGATGCTCCTGGTGAGATTTGTGGAAGATTGACTTAAAGGGGTTGAGGTTTTCGGAAACTGGCATGAAGGAAAGCGAATCAACGCTGACTTCCTGATACAAGAACCATCCACTGAGGGGCTGCTCTGGGGAGGGGCGTGGACACTGGGAGAGGGTGCTCTCCCCCTTGTCTAGGAGCTCAGAACCTCCCACATCAGTCCGGGAATCAGCAGTCCTCAGGTTCCAGGATGCACCAGAATAAGCTGGAAAACAGGTTTATCGTCTGGGTTCTGAGACCCTGACCCTCCCCCCGCCAAGTCTGATTCTCAGATGTGGTCCAGGCCTACTCCAGACCTGGAGAATCAGTCTGCCTTTACGGGGCTCCTCAGGGATTCCTGGGCACTGAAGTTTGGGAAGGGGTGACTGAGACCACACTGTGAGCCACCTTGGCTCTTCTCCAGCACATGATTTTCCCTGACCCTGTCTATGACCACCCCCCCACCCCATACCATTACCTCCCTGAGGGACGCCTTCCTTCCACCCAGTGACAAATACAACTGTCCTACCAGGTCCAATCAGACATGCGCACACATACATCTGACTACCTGGGCAGGTGTGGGTGGGACACGTCCCTGGAGAGTGGGGACCTCAGCTCAGCCAACCTCAGAGCAAGACAATCAGGATGGAAAAAACACAGAGATGGCAGGCTTGCTGCCTCCTCACAGACTTCAGCAAAACAAATAATGCAACGATCACTTAGCCAGCATTTGCGGAGCACCTGCTACGTGCCAGCCCCTGGGGGAGGGACGGTCACCACGCACATTATGCCTTTCGGCGGATAAATCCATGACAGAGAAAGCACGATCCCCAAACTGCCAAGTGATGAAACAGAGGTGCAGAGCAACTAAGTAACTTGCTCAAGGTTAAAACCTTAGCGCTGGGATTCCCACCAGGTCTGCCTGATTTTAGATGCAGGGTCGATACAGTGAGGTGTGGACACGGGACGGCAGTTAGAAGGGAGAATGTCAAACATTCATAGATCTGTGTTGATTTTGTCATAAAGAAAGTTCAAGTAGTTCAGGACGGAATGATCCCCAGCGGTGCCTGGGCCTTCCCACACATAGGATGTCAGTGAGTCTGTGATGGTTCCAACCGCCAAGTTTATAAGTCATCTGCTTGGGAGCTGTCCAGGAGACCTGCCCATAATGATGGGCATCTTCTAGTCCTGGGCTGTCCCACGCTGTCCCCACTAGCCACACAAGGCTACTCAGTCCTTGAAATGCACCCCTGTGACGGAGAACCGAATGTTCAGTTTTACTTAACTCTGATTGGAATCTGAGTGGCCACAGGCGACCACTGGCTACCACAGTGGACCACACTGGACGGCAGGTCACTAAGGCACCACTTAGTAGTGGCAGGTCACTAAGGCACCGTTCTAGTGCGTCTAAACGGGTTTAATGGGAACATGTAGAAAAGTTCCTGATGGGAGTGGCAGGGCTTCTGGAGGAACAAAGAAGGTGGCTGCTTCTCTTCCCAACCCCTGTGTAGGGGAGTCTGTTGAACAGACAGTGTTTCCAGCAGGAACAAGTGGCCCCAGAGGGGCAAAAATTGGCTTCAGGGGGTGAAAAGTATCTTATTCCATTTATGAAGTGCAGATACATAGAACAGCACACCAACGTTCATGGGGAGTTAGGAGGAAATGTTTTAAAAGGCTCCCGGGAGGGGTGCCTGGGTGGCTCAGTGGGTTAAAGCCTCTGCCTTTGGCTCAGGTCATGATCTCAGGGTCCTGGGATCAAACCCCACATCGGGCTCTCTGCTCAGCGGGGAACCTGCTTCCTCCTCTCTCTCTGCCTGCCTCTCTGCCGACTTGTGATCTCTCTCTTTCTCTGTCAAATAAATAAATAAAATACTTTAAAAAAATAAATTAAAAAATTAAAAAAAAAAAAGGCTCCCGGGAAAAGGGTAGGGGTGTTGGGGAGGGGTCAACACTTTAAAAAAGACTGAGAAACACCATGAAAGTGAAAGGCAAGTGACATCACAGCACAGAAAGAGACGTTCTGCTTTCATGCCCAGTGTGATCAGTCTGTCTGCTGTACGTGGTCACAGAACACTAGCCTGGAGCTGGTCCCCCTCTTCTCATGGGTGGGCAGTTCTCTGTAGAGAGGCAAGGTTGGGCCAGCACAACACTCCCACCCGATGGCACCAGTCGCTCTGAATGAAAGCGGCCCTGGGCACACCTGCGCTCACGGCTGCATCACCCACCGCAGCCAGAGAGAGAAACCCGAGGGTCTGTCTGTAAATAATGGATAAGAAGGTGTGGGCTCTCCAACTGGTGGACTATTATTCAGCCTTCAAAAAGAAGCAAAGTCTGACACTGGCTACAACAGGGACAAACCATAAGGCATTTTGTTAAGCGAAACAAAGAAAGCTCCAGTTATGAAAGGACCCATCATCGCGCATTGTTCCAGTCCTATGAAGTCCCTAGAGCAGGCAAATTCCCAGAGGCAAAAAGTAGATGGTGGCTGCCAAGGGCTGGGGGAGGGGAATAAGGAGCTGTTGTTTAAAGAGTAGAGAGTTCCAGTTTTGTAAAATGAAAAGAGTTTTAGGGATAGATGAACAACTATGTCAATGTACTTAAAGTGCCTAACTCTACACTTAAAAACAGCTAATACAGCAAATTTCATGTTATGTGTATTTCACCAAAATTTTAAAAAAATGGGAAGGGGAAAAAAAGTGGCTCCGAGCAGTCTTTATGGAAAGGTCAGATCTTGGAATTGAAGGTCATGACTGAGCCACCCACCGTGGGTGGGATGAATGTCCAGACTAGACAGAAATATACTGTTACGTCTGCCTAAAGCCAGACTCAGAATGACATCACCCACGACAATTCTTACACTTGGAGCAACATGAAAACACTTGCCGAACACACGAGAATGCGCTCAAATAACAAAGTAAAATGAAATAAAACCTGAAGGACTGAGCTTGCTGACGTGTAAGGGTGAGGAGCCTGAGGGTGCTGGAGGAGAGGCAGGGGGAGGCAACGGGGTGCCAGGAAAGCAGGGAGAGGAGAGCTTCAGAGCGGGCGGAGGCTGCAAGGTCTTGCCTTTGCTTCTGAGTCTTCATCATCATCACAAGCCTGGGGGTTCTGAGGGGTCAGTCCTCACTCTGCCCTGCCGACCCTCACCCTTGGTGTAGCTGCTGCGCCTAGAACCAGAGCTAACTGGAGCATCTTCTCTCGTACTTGGAAGCAAGGACAACGAATAGGTGTGTGACATGTCACAGATGATGGGGCATCTCTCTTCCCTTGCCTCTCCCGCTTGTCAGGAAAATTCCCTAGTGCGACTGCTATCTCTACCCACTTTACAGATGAAGAAACAGAAACTCGGCAGTAAAGCTGTCTAGCCAAGGACTCTCCAGAAAGTAGACTCACATCCACATCCTGGACTCCAAGTCCCAAATTATGCCTTTGGCACCTGATGGCCTCATTGGCCCCTGGAATGAGTGAGTCCTTACCGGCCCCAGCTGTGGAGCCCCACGGACCACAAGCAGCCTTAGCTGCTGCCTCAGTCCCCTTGTCTGATGAACATGCATCACAACACCATCCTAATAAAGGGGCTGTTGTTAGGAAGGATTAATTCCTTAATGAATATGAGGCCCCTGGAAAGCCAGAGCATGACATAAATACCTGTGTTGTCAGCTTTGCTCTCTGCTGCAGATGAAAAAGACCATAGTCCCCCCATTGTCCTTGGCTAATAGCTTTGATTTGGTGCAGGGTGGGAGGAAGGAGACTCTGTCTGGGCATAAACAATGCTGGAATGTTCGCACAGTGCAGGCTGGGGAAGGAAGATGGGGGCTGGAGCTTGAGTTTTCCAGAGAGCTCTGTGTCTTGGCTCCTGCACTTCATCCGACATCACCCACCCTTGCTAGACTCTCTCTCTATCTCTCTCCTTCTCTCTCTCTCTCTCTCTGTCCAATGCTTGCCCTAGAAAGGACACCTTCCAGTAGCCTCTTGTTTGAAATAAGATCTTCCTCCTGGAAGTGTATCTGTGGAGACCCATTCTCACTTTGTAGACGATGTTCATGGTGACCAAGGGACCAGGTGATGAATGTCAAAGCTCAGACTGGATGTAATCCAGTTTCCTGCTGTTGCAGAGCTGCCAGTCCATTCTGACTGCTGTAACAAAGTATCATAGGCTAGGTGGCTTCAACCATACACATTTATTTTCTCATTGTTTTTGAGGCTGGAAGTCAGAGACCAGGGTGACAACGTGGTTGGGTTCTGGTGAGGACTCCTTCGCTGGATTTCAGACAGCCACCTGCTCACCATGTGCCCATGGAGCCTCTCCTCAGTGAATGCGCAGATGACTCTTCCTCTTCTTACAAGGGCACTAATCCCTCCATGGCAACTCATTCTCATGACCTCACCTAACCCCAATCACCTCCTGAAAGCCACCCCTCCAAAGACCATCACACCACGAGGTCTATCCAGTCCGTGGCAGGAGCAAACATTCCAAAACACAGCAGCAGAGAACAGCAGATGGTTTACTATGTTCATGGATTCGGTCCACTGGGAATTTGGGCAGGACACCCAAGGATGCCTTGCTCCATTCTACAGTGTCTGGGACAGCACCGGTTAGCCGGGAAAAGCCAGCTGACGCTCGCATGGCTGAGGGCTGGAGCAGCTGGAGCAGGAGGTATGCATTTCCAACAAGGCTTCTTCACTCTGGTGCTTGGGCTGGGCTGGGACTGTCATCCTAGGACACTGACAGGTACAGGCCTTTCCATGTGATCTGGGCTTCTCTCTGCATTCAAGATAACCTCTGAGAAAGAGTGTCTCCAGAAGGACAGGTGTCCCAAGAAGTCTGCCTCAAGAGTGACATCATCCCTGCTCCTCTCAAGGGGGAGAAGCAGTCACAGGCAGGCCCAGATTCCAAGGAAGGAAAGGGACTCTAGCTCCAGTGGGAGGAATGCCAAAGAACTTGGGGCTACGTTTTTAAACCGCTATAGAGAAAGACATCAGAGTTTGGCACAAGTCTTTAGAACTGGGTATCGTGGTCCCAGACCAGATGCCTGCCTCCAGTCCCCATAGGGGAGGTAATTCAGAACATTCTAGTACTCTGGATTGTGGCTTTTTGAATCATAAGAGGAAGAGGTTCTCCAAATTGCCAGGTCCCTGTGAAACATAAATCCATGCCTTCATGTTACCAAAGAGGAATGTGAGACAGACAGGTCACTTCACACACCCTGCATCCCATGGCTCCTAAGGGACACTGCCAGTGCTCAAAAAGGAGATGTCCCACTCCAGATCCAGGTGTGCCTCTGTTCCTCCGCTGCAGGAGGCCATGGGGGCCAGAATCACCCATTTCTATTAAGGTAAGAAATCTGTCTGTAAAGCTGAGTAGCCCGCTGCAGAGCAGACCCTTCCAAGTTGCCCTTCCTCTAGGAAGAGGAAAAGGAGCAAGGGAGGCCAGGACGTGCTTACAGATGAGAGGGGAGGGCGGTGGCTGTAGGCTGGCAGGCCAAGGTGAGCGGGTTGGCCCAGCCCGCGAGGGTGGGCCTGTGACAGGCAATTGGATAAACACGTTTGGAGCAGGGTGAGTGTGCAACTGAGTGTGTGCATATTTTTAAATATACATTTCACGTGCACATGCAGATCGCACTGACATGTGACAAATGTGCAGTGGCCTCCGGGAGCTGTGCTCCAAAGAGGCACTTATTCCATTTGACTGCAGGCATCCGAGCCTCAACAGAGGCCAGGACTCCAATAGGCTGTGGGAAGCAGAAGACCCGACTTAGCGGGAAGAACTTTTCCTTCTCTCTCTAGAACAGCAGCTCTTTGCAACGGCTTCTCTTCACCGTTGTTTACAGACTCAAGGCAGACGTCTAGATCAAGGAGTGCTTTCTGGAGGCTTGGAAAAGGAATCCAGTTGATAGAAACTGGGATTTTTGCGCATTGTCCTGGATTTTCTGGAACACAGGATTCCACAGAGGGAGTGGCCCTGTTGAGACCTCGTGACTCAAAGGAAGGCCCAGTGTCTCTTTTTGGAGAGCAGACATTTCAACAAGTATAACAAGAAGACTTGAACTTGGAAAGCTGAGAACTGAGGCCCTGCCAACCTTTCCCAAACTCCTCTGTGAGACAGGAAAGGGCTTACCAGTGTTTAAATAAGTTACCTGCACCAGGTATTTTTCTTCTGGTGGGGGACAGGTGGTGGGTAACACCTTTATTGAGATACAATCAGCCTACTATAAAACTCACCCAAAGTGTACAATTCAGTAAATCTTTTTTAGTAAATTCTCAGAATTGGGAACCTAGTATCACAATCAATTTTAGAACATTTTCATACAAAGAGGACCCCCACACCCTTGGGCAGTCACCTCCCCTACCCTCCATCCCCTCCACTCCCCCAGCCCTAAGCAACCCCTAATCCACGTACTGTCTCTATAGATTTGCTTATTCTAGACATTTCATATGAATGGAATCATATAATAGATGATCCTTTGTGCCTCTTTTCACTTAGCATAATATTTTCAAGATTCATTCATGTTGTACCATATGTCAGAATTTCATTCTTTTTAAATAATTCTTTGTGTGTATGTATATATATATATGTGTGTGTGTGCATGTGTGTGTGTATGTATGTATGTATGTATGTATATATATTTTCTACTTATTCATTCATCAGCTGATGGACCTAGGAGTTGGTGCTATGTGAACAAGACTGCTGGTATGAGTGTTTCTGTGCATGCATGTTTCCATTTCTCTTGGGTAAACACCGGGAGTGGAGTTGCCGGGTCATACAGTAACTCTACACCTCACCTTTGGGGGAACTTCCAAACTGTTTTCCAGAGTAGCTGCACCATTAGAAATCCGTGCCAGCAGCAGACAAGGGTTCCAGTCTCTCCACAGCCTCACCAAGACGGTATCATGTGTCTTTCTGATCACGGCCACTAGTGGGCGTGGGGACGCTCTCCTTACAACATTGTGCTCAATCTTCACCACACCACTTCCAAGGCTGGTACCGCGATCCCAGTGCGCAGGTCCCAAAACTGAGTCTCAAAGAGGCCAACTCATTTCCCAGCCCCAGGTTGCACCACTGGTAAAGGGAAGCAACAGTCTGCAGCCAGGTCTAGCCAACACTCGTCTCCTGGCCTTACCACCCAGCCTTCCCTCTCAGGCGAGGGATGCCACCCAGCACACCCACCACCACCACTGCTGCTGCCTTCTCAGCAGCCTTCTCTTTGTGCTCGAAATCTGACTCCTTGTTGAGATATCCAAGGATAGAAGCAACTAAACATTCTATCCAAATGGTCCTTCCTCATTTGAGCCCTGAGACGGGCCATCCCCTCCTGGCTATCTGCATTCCTTCTGTTGAGGGTGGGTGGGAGCCCAGGCAGGCAGGGAAACTCCAACATGCCTCTCTGTCCCCCATCCCCCCTCCCAAATGCTTGGTCCACTCGAGGAAGGAGACTTCCAGATGCAGCTCCACTGGGCTGCAGGGGGCTTAGTGGCCTTTCCCCCCCACCTACTAAAGCACATGAGACTCTAGCCTGGCCCCCTGGTGTCTTCAGGGACCCCCTCCCCCACATCAGACTCATGGGGAATCTTTCTTGAGTTCGAGAACTTTTCATGAGCATGACTCCAAACCACCTGGCATGACCTAAAATGCACACTAAGAGGGACTCTGGTGGTGGGAGGTGCCTCACAGCCTCCAGGAGGCCAGTGGCCTGTCCACCCCCCATCCTGCTTCCCTGCGCTCCTCGCCCTCCCCACCACAAGGGAAGATAAATGATGCTGGGAGCCGTCAGGTGTGTTGTATTTATATGATTCCCATCGCTCCTATTCTCCCTCCATTGTTCTCTGATGTATGACAAAACTCCCAATTTGTCAAACGCTTAACAGCAGTCAGGATAATCTATTCTCCACACATTCACAGAGCTTTTCATTTTGCACAACTGTCACCGAGAACAGTTTATGAATTTTCCATCATAAGGAATCCGAGAGGATGGAAGGGGGTGGGGGGGAGGAAGAAAGCCGCCCCGCCACAAGCCAGTGACTCCTGTGAGTCACAGACGGAACTCGTTAGAGAGGAAGCAATGCAGCTTCTTAGGCCCCAGATGGCTAACATACAGTTGTGCTCTGCACTAAAGCCCATTTCCCCAGGGGCAGCCACCTCCAAGGGGGGCTCCGCTGGTGTAAAATCCTTCTTTGGGATGTGTGGGGAGAATCCGGCCCGGGTGGGGGGGGGCTCCTCCCAAGGGACTTTGCATTTAGAGCTCAAAAGAGTTAGCGGGAAGAACTCGTAGTCCAAAGCCCTCCACACTCCTGGCCAACCTTCCACAGATTCCACTGCAATCCCCAGGAGCCTGAAGCTTTTAAAAGAATCATATACTGAAAAATGTACATGGAATCATCTGCGACAGCAAAAAATCTAGACTCAACCTAAACTGCCAGAGAGAGGGATGAGTTAAATAAATTACGATAATGGAACATGGAGCGCCACCAAAGTCATGTTTCCGTGGCACGGGAACGTGGTCAGGATGGAATGTTAACTAAAGCGAGCTTCAGAACCGTATCACAGTTATGATTCCAATTTAAGTATATGTATGCATGGGGGGAATGGCAGACCAGATGGAGAGACGCCCTACATGTTAAAACTCAAGAGATCATCTGCTTTTTACAGAGATATTTATTTTCATAGATTTCCCAAATCTTCTTCCATAAAGAAAGAAGTTATTTAAGAAAAAAAAAAAAAAAGTTGGTTTTGCCCAATGCAGTCCACCCAGGCGCTCTTCCGAAAACTAAACTCGGCAGAAAGCAGCCAGTTGTACAGTAAACAGAATTTACAGCCCAATGGCTTTCTGACAGCGAGCACTTTTTCATTCACACTGGGTGACACCGCACTGAACAGCAGCTGTCCATATGATTTTAATCACAGTGTCTTTTGAAACCACAACCCACTTTCCCCCTTATTCTATTCCATTAAAAAGCTGTCTCTCGAAGCTAATGAGCAAATTCTGTGAGTGCTGGAGCCTAGGAACTGCTGAATCACAGGGCAAATAGCCCATTAAATCCACATTAGTCAGACAGCCCTTTGAAGACTGACACAGCTCCCTCAACTAGAAAGCCCCTCTGAGAACAGATTTGATCTGTGGCTATCATATGTAAATGTAAGCGAAGGCCTAACAAGATACGATTATTTGCAAATACCCTAGCTGCGATCTAAGCCGGCAGCTCTAATTGGAGGAGTAACACATTGATAACTTCAGCAAGAACCTGAAGGCTAAGATTAACCTTTACAGGAACATTCTGAAGAGGGTCGTCCTGTTCCAAGAAACTGAGATCCTAGAAGCTACCTTCAATCACAACCAGAGGAGCTGGAGGAACATTTCAGCCTCAGATCCCTTAGTTTTTCCTTGTTGTCTATGTCGTTTCTCATTTTACCTTCTTTCCCTACCCACGTTGGTTTCCCTGAGCTCCCTTGTAATGTTCTCAGAATGTGCTCTTAAAATGTTTGCCTTAATGTTCTCCCTTTAGCAGCACATATACGGAAATGTTTGCCTTAAGTCCTTCACAACCACAGGAAGGGAAAAAACAGGAAAAGTAAAAAAAGATAACCTTATCCCTGTGTATCAGATTGTTATGGCTGCCCTAACCAAGTACCATAGACTGGGTATCTACAGCAGTTATGGAGGTCAGAAATCTAAGATCAAGATATCCGTGGGGCTGGTTCCTTCTGAGGGCGGTGAGGGACAATCTGTCCCACGACTGTCTCCTAGCTTCAGGTGGCTCGCTGGCAATCTTGGGCAGGCCGTGGCTTGTAGAGGCATCACTTGATTTCTGCCTTTATCTTCACATGGCCTTCTCCCTGTGGGCACAAGGCTGTGCCTAAATGTCCCATTCTGATACAAAACCAGTCATAATGGCTTAGAGCTGTAATAAATGTAACTACGTCTACAAGGACTGTATTTTCCAATATGGTCACATTCTGATATCCTGGGGGTTAGGACTTCAACATATAAATTTCCAGGCACAATTCAACCCATGACACCCTGTACCAACTCAACCAACCAGGCTCCAACAAGGATCCTGAGCTCTGCTCTAGAAATACACAAACCCACAGATTGATGGCAGCCTTCCCACGTCAGCTGAGTTAATCCTTCCCTATCCCCACTGGGATCTCCACTCCCAGTCTCCACAGCTGCTTTTATAAACTTTCACTATGTGCCCAAATCCTTCCTTATCCCAACGCTAGGAGATCATCTCACCTCCTACTTCACAGAAGCAAGAGGCCATCCCAAGGGTTCTGACACCCTTTTCTTGCCTGACACCCCTTCTTTCCTCCTTCTGCCCTGTCATAGAGCAAGGGCATTCCTCTTTCCCGGGTCCTGGATCCCCTGCCTGAGGCTTCTTTGGGGGCCTGGCCACACCAACCACCCACTCTCGCTTATATCTGCAACCTCCTCTACACTGGCTTCTTCCCAAATTCCCAGTTGGGCAATGAAACAAGCTCAAATCTTGCCTGCCAATAAGAGCAAAATCTCTCATCTCCACATCTGCTACTGTCCAAACCCTCCCCTCCACCTCGTAGGCTAATTTACTGAAAGTGTGAAATAAAGTGATCTTCAACTTTTCTGGTCCTCAGCTCTTCCCATCTGACTTTTGCCCTCGTTTGCGTGTTGGAAATTCTCCTGCCATGGACCTCTTGCAGCTAAACTAAGGATTTCTTTTAGTCCTCCTCTTAAGGGACCACTTGCCAAGTGTGACACATCACAGACCACTCCCTTCTTAAATACACACTTCCTTGGCTCCTGAGTGATCTGAAAGCTTCCCAGGTTCTCCTTCTTGGTTTACTTCACTGGCCCTCCATCTTCTGCCTGTATGTTCAATTTTCATATTGCTTGGTATTATATACTAGGTCTCTCTCCTCCCTGTTTAATCTATTACCTAATTAAATTGCTACCTACATCCAGAGGGCTCTCAAATCTATACATCTAGAATACTCCTTTCTCCTGAATTCCAGATGCCCATATTCCTCCCTACTATTACATCTCTCCTTGGGTGACCCACACCCAGGAGTAGTTATGACAGTGGACAGCCAACAGGCAGCAGAGGACTCAAGAGGGGCAAAGATCCTCCTGCAAGGTAAAGAAAAGCAGAACTGAAATGAGGGCTAAGAGACAGCTCAACACCTTGTTCCTGCTTCACAAAAATAGTCTCAAATCCCAATTTCCTTATTCCTTCCTCTCCGTTCCGCATACCTGTATCTTAAAGGACAGGGCTCTCCTTGACATGAATTAAATTTGAATATCCTTCCACCTTAGAAAATACATTCTTCCTCCCCCAGTGCCCTAGTCTGTGAAGACTGCCCACTGAAAATCATGGATAAGTCATCAAATTGCAGAATGCTAGCTTTGTAATGGGATACTGCTTTTTTTATATACATAAACAATTTTAAGTGAGGCACCCATATTAAATTAAGCTTCCTACTACCCACTCGGCTTGGTCCTTGACTCCACTGCTGGGTGGAATTATAATTGCTTGTAGCTGGAAATTAAAAAGATGTCAATGCAGAGCAACAGATGTCAAAATAAAAAACAAGATTAGAAACATAGATGTTCACGGCTTTGAGATGTAGGTTAGCCTGGAAAAAAAAAAAAAAACTGTTTCACATCATTATTATTAAAACAAAATGAAACAAAAACCACAAAGGCATGGATCTTAAGGAACATGTAATCCAACACCCCGGTTCTGCCAACAAGGATACTAAAGCCCAGAGAGTTCAACTTTCTCAAGGTTAAACCCTCTAGATGGAACAGGAAAGAATGGGGCTTATTCCACCAGCACAAGGGAAGCTGGGAAATGTGGTTCCATTCCACCAGGGCCTTTGACATATGGAAATCTTGGCCCAGCAGGACCTCAGGCATGCACATCTCTACCAAGTGCTTCTTCCAGAATCCCCCATTCTCACTAACCCCACCCCCCATTTCAGCATGCGCCTGATCCTCCTGGATTCCCAGGCTCATGTCTGCATATGCAGCTCAGCCTCTTCTCTCAGATGAACTTCAGCCCCATTTGCTCTGATAGAATGTGCCTTTCCTTTCTGTTTTCTTCCTCTGGTTCTAGTGCAACTAGGCTCACTGGGTAGCATTTTGCTCATCTGTCTAGGAGCTCTGGAAAGTGCCCTGAACTCATGCCCCTGCTGGGCAGGACCCAGCCTAATGAGTGGACCTGAGTGAGAAATGATGCCAACTCTTATCCCAGCAAATGAAGAAGGAAGGGGAAAACGAGGCAAAACAAAAAGGAAACAAACACAAACCCCCCCGCTGAGCTCAGAATGACTGAGCAGCATGAAGCCCTGACTTGTGCCTGGAACTGTGCTAGGTGCTGGTGTTAATCCTTTCTCCCTTAATTGAATCTCCCAGCCTTTAATAGAATCCTGCTATGTGAAATGTGCACAGGGGCCAAAAGTAAACAAGGCATTATTTATAATAATTGGCTCACCATTATCCATTCACTTGGCACTGCCTGGAATAACATGATGGGCCTTTATGCTATTCACAGCCTATAAAAAAGTAGTTCTGTTGTGATTCAACATATAGTAATCTCCATTTTAAGAGGACAACAGAAACACTCTGCCATTATTCATCCCAGAGCTTTAAACAGTAGAAAATTCCTTTATCAGGAACATAAGGTTAGAAATGGCATGAGTTATTAATATTGCCATGTAGCCCAAAGCATTCATCGAGGTGCTCAAACTACTGAAAAAAGAAACTAATGATTTTTAAAAGCCCTGTCTAGTCAAAGGCTAGGACCAGGTAGCACTTTGAAAGGGTGGTGTAAAACGCACAAACTATTCAGAACTGCGAAAGCTTAAAGGAAAACGGGGGCTAGGCTCTTCACCCCCAACTCACTCAGTTCTGGAATGTTCTGGAAGAAAACAGATGAAGGAGAAAACAACAACGGATGTTCAGAAACTCCAATTCGAGAGGGGAGACAAACAGGGCGGGAACTGCCAATCAGAGCTCGTTAACAATCATCCTGGTACATGCTGAACACGCCTAGTGTGCCATTAGCTGCTTCCTCATTTTATTCCCCACCCCACCTTCCACAGAGGAGCAGAGGCAGCCAACAGCAGAAGATCACGCTACCACAGTGGCAAACCGTATATCAGAGTCGCGCCTGAGGACAAGCATAAGGACAGCAGTGACGGCCACGGCAAGAAGGCCACGCGTGTGCTTGGCTGGAAGCTTTCCAGGGGTACCAAAGGCAAGTTTCCAATTGGACTAGAAGCTTCGTGGCGGCCAAAGTGAAAAGGACAGTCAGTTACAGAATTCTCTTTAATAAGAACTGCCAGACGTTTTTCTTTCAAAGCAAGGTAGAAAGATGAACGCTGGCACAGTGGCCTCACAGATAACGGCAAAAACGAGAGGCCGTTCAAAGGCGAAGATGGAGGGGACTGGTGTGCAAGGGGAAGGACCTGGGTTCTGGGACTCGAGGTCTCTACTGCGAGGTCTGGCTCACCTCCTGATAGCCCTGCAGCCCTGGAGAAGATCCTTAGATGCTCTGAGGCATAACTGCATCATTCGTTCACTGGAGATTTAAAAATATCTAATTTGCGAAATCACAGGTCAGAGAAAGAGTGAGAAGAAAGGAATGATCCAGCGTGTGAGTATGACATGAAAGAAAACACACAAAGCATCCAACACAGTTCCTGGCACCTGAAACACGCAGGATCCTTTCCCAGAATACTTTTCAGAATACTTTTGTTTTTCCCCACTTTCGTTCCTTCCGTGAGATTAAATCTAGTATGGCAGCCTGTTTTCTCATCTGGATGGCTCTTTTCAGCCTCTCTTCCCCATTTCACCCTCTGCTTCCCCCATGCCCTCCCCACCCTCCACCCCGCGGGCTGCGTAGATCTGCCCCATCTGGATCTCAGCTTGCGGGAGTGAACGCGGGCGTGAACGCGGGCACAGAAACCCAAGCGCATGGGTCAGCCGGCAACCCCGTCAAGAGCGCCAGGACTAGCAACGAATGCTTACGGGCATGAGATCAGCTACCACAATGTGGGAGAAAGCATCAACTCGGAGATAAGTTCTGACTGATCTTCACTGAAAGCTCAGGAGGAGGAACTGCTGAATACGAAAGGTATTGATTTCTGTTAGGTATTTCTACCTTGAGGACTCATGTACAGACTCTGGCCACTGAATCCGTCCTGATCTTGATGGAAGTTCTAGCTTGTAGGCAATGTGGTACTGGCTCTCTTGATGCCACACACTTTCACAGACTCCAGCTAACAGCCCCTGTGTCACTACTGAGCTTTTGTGTTGCCAGGGACCATATTTTCCAAGCTAAACAGCTAAATCAATCAATACATTACAATACGATACAATAAAAAAAATGCTAACTGTCTAAAAATTAAATTACTTTTACACACTTTGGGGATCTTCTCGTTTAAGGAAAAAAATATGGGAAGTTACAGCTGTCTTGGAAATTCCGGGTCACACGGTCACTGCATTGAGTGACTCTGACAGGCAATGTCGTCATTTTTCAAAAGCTTCTCCTTCCTTTCCAGCTTGGGTGAGAGGCCTCTGCTTGTGTCCCCTTAGAATGTGCACACGTCTCCATCCTGGCCCTGACCAACCTCTCTTTTTCCTTTTTCTTTTTCTTCTTTTTCTTTGTCTGCATGAGGAACACACTGTTTGATCCGAAGCCCTAGATGACCTATGAGATTCTGTCAGATTAAGCCTCAAATTTTTAATATAGCTTTATCTTTTTTCTTCATGCTTAAATTCTCATAAAGTTCTGGATCCATTTTTATAGTATTTAATCACATGTTTATCAGAAAAAGCTGCATGTACTCACGTGGTAGGAAGACTCAGTTTTCTCATTTAAATAGACCACATGTGTCTGAATTAAGACTCAGACTGCAGGGTAAAGCAAAGGGTCTTTTTACCTATATTTGGGCCCACATCTGCTCAGGCTCTAATTTTCAGGGCCAATTTTCACTGTTGTGGAGTTGTTGTTGTCTTCTATTTTATTTTTTTTTTAAATGTCTTCACTAACAGATTAGTTGCATGCTGAGACAATCTGTTTTAAGGATAAAAATTGAAAGCCAGAAATTCCAGTCTGAGCTCCTTCAATTTATTCTCAAGGGTTACTAATAAAGAACGTGGGGCATGTTTGTATTTTCTCAAATATCATGAAGGGTTATCTTTTTGTGGACACATATACACTGCCTGAGCAAGGTTCTACCCATCCAGGCCACGGAAGGGGACCACAAGACAACAAGTCAGTCATTTGCAGAAACATCTAAGAACCCTAAGACTGAAGAGCCACTGCAGGTCCCTAACTGTCTGGATGTCAGCAAGACATCCGGCTAGAGAAAACAGGCAGGTGTGAGCACAATGGGACCAGAATGCAGCCAATCCCTGGAGCTTCCCCATCTGGGATATTAATGATTGTCCTGGACTCACAGAGAGACATTGTCTCTCTGTTGCGCAGATGCTGAGGGAAGCTGCATTGGTCCTAACTCTCACAGAAAATAGTTTCTGGGTGGGATAGGGAAGAGGACAGTAGAAAAAGAACTGACTATCTTTTTATCGTGATGGCACAGGCCTCTGTAGCTTACCTGTTTAGCACTGCTGTTCGGCTCCATGGGACAAACATGTTACCTGATTAACTCTATTCAGACCATTATCCCTATAGCTAAGTAGAGCTGTCTTCCAGATATGGGCAAATTATTGTTCAATAGTTTTAATCCCTCCTACCCTCTTTTTCTTTCCTCCTTCCTGTCTCCCTCCCATCATCCTTCCCAGCCACTTATTTTTTCACCCATCCATTCACTCATCATTCATCTTCCTATCCATCCATCCATCCAACCATCCATTCACTCACCCATCCTTCTTTCTATCCATCCATCTATCCATCATTCACTCACCCATCCATCTTTCTATCCATCTATCCACTCATCCATCCATCCATCCATCCATCTATCCATCCAATCATCAATTCACTCACCCATCCATCTTTCTATCCATCTATCCATCCTTCCATCCATCCATCCATCCACTCACCCACCCATCTTTCTATCCATCCATCCATCCATCTATCCATCCTTCCATCCATCCATCCATCTACTCACCCATCCATCTATCCATCCTTCCATCCATCCATCCATCCATCCACTCACCCACCCATCTTTCTATCCATCCATCCATCCATCCATCCATCCATCCATCCATCCATCCATCCATCCATCTATGCATCCTTCCATCCATCCATCCATCCACTCACCCATCCATCTTTCTATCCATCCATCCATCCACTCACCCATCCACTCACCCATCCAACTTTCTATCCATCCATCCATCCAACCATCCATTCACTCAGCCATCTATCTTTCTATCCATCCATCCATCCATCTTTCTATCCATCCATCCATCCACTCACCCATCCATCCATCCATCCATCCATCCATCTATCCACTCACCTATCCATCTTTCTATCTATCCATACATACATATATACATACATACATACCTACATACATCTGTTCAAAGACATATTATCCATGTACTTCATGGCAGGTACTGTTCTTAGCACCTAATATACATTCTCTCATTAAACTTTCACAATACCATGAAAGCCAGCTCTTAATATTCATTATTAATATCATTAAAATTTTAGAGACTGAATCTCTTGCCCAAGAACAAAATATGACCCATGGGCCAAATCTTATCCATTTCTCTAAATAAAGTTTAAATAGAATACAGCCATGCCCATTTTTTAAAATTTCTGCTACGATATTAGCAAATTTGAGTAATTAACAACAGAGACCATGTGGTCCACAAAGCCTAAAATACTTACTCTCTGGCCCTTTAGGGAAGAGTTTATCACCCCTGTCACCCCTGGCCCTGACCGATAACACTTAGCAAGATGACAGCAGAATCAAGAGCTTAAACCCAGATCCATCTGCCTCAAAAGCCCTCTCAAACAACATACCCTACAGTAGAAGCATTTGAGTTTCACCTGCATGAGTCCCGGATACCTCAGATAAGCTGGCCGGGCGAGGTTTATGGTCACGAGAGCAGAACTTAGATGTTACTTATTAAGTAACCAACTATTGTAGAGGACCTTCTTCATCAGTGAGAGAAGCCAGTGAGGATTTTTTTTTTCCTGGTAAAATAATTATAGAGATGAGTGTTAATGCATGTTTTGACTTTGCTGCAAAAGTAGTTCTGTCTTCTCCAGTTTAAGTAATTACATTTGTTTCTAAATAAAGCAAATGGAACTATAGTTGTCAAAGAATGCATAGATCAGTTGAACGCATTTATGGTATGCTAGGTAGAATAGAAGTTAAAGTGATTATGACATTCTAAGGAGAGATACTACAAAGTAACTCGTGCACACCCAAGTGGGTGAGTGTTACTGAGCCCTTTGTGAAAACAGGGGAGCATGGGGCTGAATGGAAATGGAAATTGCCTCACAATGGGACCTAGTTTCAAACAGCTTTTGCTATCATGATGCCCTACCAATTGTTTGTTTATTTTAGAGAGAGAGAGAGCGCGTGCCCACATGTGCGTGCAAGTTGGGGGAGCAGCAGAGGGAGAGAGAGATTGAGAATCTCAAGTAGACTCCATACTGAGCACGGAGCCCAATGCAGGGCTTGATCTCATGACCCTGAAATCATGACTGGAGCCAAAATCAAGACTTGGATGCTCAACCAACTGAGCTACCCAGATGCTCCCCAGTTCCTTATTTTAAAATGTTTTCTAATGCTGTCTGGTATGAAGGATATGTTCCTCCCACACTTGAAAAGTCCAATTTTTCTGGGGTCTTCGGATGCTTTACTTGGTACTCTAAGTGCAAATACACCCTTGTACAAAGCAAGCAGCTTAAGAAGCGAGCAGGGACTCAAGGCTGGCATGTTGGCCTTAAAGAACAGGGAGAGGATACAATTCAGAACTGGACAGAAGAAGTGATAAGGGAACTCGCCTGGCCATACACCAAGAATCCAAAAGACACAGAGAAATAGGCACCACTCAAAACAGACAAGCCTGAGCACCTGCTCAGCATGGGGGGGGGGGCACAAAAACCCATGTTCTTGGCCCTGGATTTCACAGCACACACAGAATCCCAGCCATGATGGGCTTAACAATGCCCCCACCAAAGATTTCCACATCCTAATCCCCAGAACCTATGAATATGGCTTACCCACCAACCTTCCATGGCAAAAGGCATTTTGCAGATGTGATAAACATCTTGAAATGGAGCTATTATCCTGGATTAGCTGGGTGGGCCCAATGTAATCAGAAGGGTCCTTATTATGGAAGGAGGAACGCAAGGGAGTTACAGTCCGAGAGAGATGTGAAGATACTCTTCTGCTGGCTTTGAAGATGGAGGCAGAGAGCATGAGCGAAGGAATGCAGAGAAGCCTCTAGAAACTGGGAAAGGCAAGGAAATGGATTCACCCCTAGAACCTCTAAAAGAAGCAGGTCCTGATCAATCCCTCAATGTTAGCCCAGTGAAATTCATTTGAGACTTCTGATTTCCAGAGGACCAGAAGATAACCAAACTGTAACTGCAAGATAATAAATTTGCATGGCTTTAAGCTAAGTTTGCAATCATTTGTTACAGCAATAATAGGAAACTAACACACTTGATCCAAGACAAGGGGCAAGAGAGGGGGAAGATCCACACAACGCCTTTGCACCTCAGTGGACTGGTCGGCATTAAGCGTGACTTCAGGTCCCCACCAAGCGACTGAATGCGTACACTGGGAGCATGCTGATGACTTAATTCACTAATTCTCAGCTCTGGTGTTGCTTGATTCAGAGTGTAAGGACAATCTGAAAAATTCCTTCATTTTTAAGCCTTAATTCATGTCAATGAACTTCCAGTTGAAAACCTACACTCTTTATCCACAAATCTTTATGTAAATGCGTGCACGCAGAGAAGAAACAGAAGCACGTGTTGGGTGGGTGGCATGAAAACAGTGTTGGAGATCAGGAGGCATGGACAACGTGCAGGTCTGAGTGAATTCACAATGACTGCATGACCTGTGTGTACGCGGTGTTCACCAGGAGGGCCACTGTGGGTCAGTATCAGGGACCTCAGGACTGCGGCGAGAACCACGTGCGGAACTCAAACACCACGGATACTCTCTGAGTAACTGAAGTTTTGCCGACCACAGCATGTGGCGTCATGGAAGTGTCCTCTGCCTGGGCCTCCTTTAACACACGCAGCCCCAGTACAGAGATGGGACTGTTGCCCAGAGAAGCAATACAGAACTAGGAAAAAAAAAAAAAAATCCAGTAGGTATGAATAGATGATCATAAACTTTGGGTGTAGACACTTAGAAGCAGATTGAAAATAGATACATGGGTCTCCAGGAAAGTGATGATAACTACGTAAAGAAAATTTGAAACAAGCACTTTGTAGCAGAAAGAATTTCGATAGCAAGTAATAGTTTAAATTCCATGGCACGGTTAATCTTATTACTAAACCCTATGAGTAAAAGGGCATAGTTTTTTTTTTTTTTTTAAAGTAATGTATTTGAAGCTGAAATTCATGAACAAGAAATGGAAAAATATAATAGCCAACAATGTGCTTGTTGCATCTTGACATCTGAAAGGTTCTAATATCCATATTTTCCTCTGATGTGCAATTATACGAACTTATAATCCTTGAAAAATCGTTATTATTTCTGTTGCTAGAATTGCTTGTAATAAGAATAACAGATACGTTTAGAAATATGCCTGGGTGATTACATCTGAACAAACATCACAGTAATAATTCTTATTTTGGGAAATGCTAGGATTCTGGAATTGCACACCAAATTAGTAACTTCTCTATTTTGAAGTCTTGCGTTTTTGTTTCATTTTTCATTTTAAGACCAGATAAAAATCCAACTTTCAGACAATGGATACTGAATTCCAGATCTAATTGCTGGAGCGAGCTCCAAATGGGGTTCAAAACACCTGCTGAATAACACTTGTGAATCATCAGCTTGAGATTCTCATCAAGATTTCTGCAGGCTGGGTACCCACAATAGCTTGTTAAGGACTTGCATACAATTCAGTTATATATAACTCATAAAAACGAATTATTAACTACTAGCCTGTGAGGATTCTTCCTTAGCTTTTTTAGAAAAGTCCTTAAATTAGTATTGAATATGCACCAAGCCCCCCAAATTGGTACTTGGGAGATTAATAGACTTGACTGATGATTGGAATACTATTAGGCTATGTTCACCCAATACAAGCCATCAGGAAAGCCTGGAGAAGGGTCGTGGGTCTTCAGGTCACACGTACAAGTCACCCACACCTTTCATAATATCAAAGGAGGGCAAAAGTCTCAAGGGGGTTGGGACTGAGCCGCAATTCATATGATTTAGATTCAGTTTCATGAAACAATTCATAACAGTTACATATAAATCATCTAGCCTTTAGGCTGTGTTGCCAACTCTTCTTACTGTTACACTTCAGATAGAATCACTTTACAGAAAGCAACTACTAACATGGGGGTACAGTTGAAGAAACCGCTCAAGGGAGAAGCAAACCTGTGGTGAAGAAAGTGACTTCATCCCCACTGCCTTTGAAAGCACACAGATAGGACTTGGAGATTAACAACAGGAATCTCGGCGTGGGGTGTGAGTCCCAGGCCCCATCCCACCGGGGGCAGACCCAACGGCCTGTCAAAATGTCATCACCAGCACTCTCTTGTACTCTTCCAGGAACTTCACAGTGCTGTACATGAATGACGAAAAATAACACTTGAATTTGCCGAGAAGATAATGGCTCTCTCTGGGGAGGGATTAAACAGAGAGAGAGTACCGGCCACAGTCCAGATCTCTAGCAGCCAAGAGCACCCCCTGGAGGGTATGTTAAAGTACCGGCTGCTGGATGCCACCTCCAGGGCTTCCCCAGTGGGTACAGGGGCCTAAGAATCTGCATTTCTGATCCCATGTATTAACGATGATGGTGGTCAGTGGTCTACATTTTCAGAATCTCTGGTCTAATTATTCCACCCAGAAGCCAGGATGATTTTCCCCTGCTACCTTCTCACTGGGCTTAACATCCAAATCTGGACAATGGCCTGCAAGGCTCTCCATGATCTGGGCCCTGGCTACCTTGCTGGCATCTTCTGCCACTCTCCCTGCTGCCGGCCCTGCCACAGGCTCGTTGACCATGCCAAGCTTACTCCTGCCTCACATCCACTGCAGTTACTGTCCCCTTAACCCAGAATGCTCTTCCCACAAATCCTCAGTTCTTTGTTCAGAGAAGCCTTCCACAACCATCCTCTTTAAAAGGGTCCCTTTCTCCATCCACAGCCCCCTTCTCGTCATGCTTTCTCCCCTTCCCTGGCTTAATTCTTTTGGCATCATTTTCACCTGGAAAAAAAAAATGATCATTATTCTCTAATAGTCTGTTTCCTCCTAAGAACATGGACTCTGTTTGGTTCACTGCTATCGTCACAGTGCCCTGGAAATCATCTACCACATAGTAGGCACTCAATTGCCTATTTGTTAAGTGAAAGGATGAATGAATGATTGACTGCATGAGTTGAAGAAAGAGAATCTGCATATAAGCCAGTTTTCGAGCTGACAAAGCCAATGGGGTACAAGGCATAAGATTTCAAATCCAAACCTGGGTCTATGAAAACAATCTATAGATAAGAGTGTGTACTGCAGAAGAGCGGGTGTGAGACAGAAGGTAGGCTGAATTGCATCTACTCATGAGAGTTAACTGTGCACCACTGTTCCCAGCCCCACATTCAGTGACTTTACATCCTGAGCTTGAAATCAATCATGGTGGGAATATTTACACCAAAGGAATTGGCAAACACTATAAATCAAAGCTCGTTCTGTCAAAGGGCCTGCCTATCAGCAGACTGCTGATCTTACCCATAAAGAAACACATTTTAGTACTCGGTTCAATAACCTAGCCTATGAACCAGTCATCATATGAGTTGGTTACCAACTGAAAGACAGAAAATGGGACCTCCCATTAGAATAAAGTGACACAGACTGGAAGAAATCATCTAAATCCTGCTCTAGGATGTCTATCCAGTGAGGCTGAAAGTCTGTTATACCCTGCATAAGAAGTCTGAACCTAAAATATGGGGACCTGTGCTTTTTGTGAATGATATCCACACTTCCCTCCTGCTCCAGATGTACTGTGCAAACTGATCCCATCCCTGGTCTAGGGAGGAATTTAATACTCAGGTTCATGCTAATCAACCTCAAAATCAGACCCACTAATGCCTTTTCAATTACACAGGTCAATACATCTCTCCCTCTCCTTCTCTTATTTACATGAGGTGATTTGTTTAAAGCAGGGTACCAAAAACGGCAAGCCTGAGTATGAGTGCAAGTAAATAAAACACACACTCAAGGCTACGAGTCACAGAAAGAAATGAGAACCAGTAAAAATTATTTTACTATTGGTGGTTACAGGAATTTTTTCTTGGTCTAACATTTTTTGCTTAAATTTCAGTCACGCTGTATTCTTAATTAAAAAAAAGTGGGGAGCCTATAATATATAAGTTGGATTTAACTTTTCTCCTCTGTTTATAAACTGTTTTCTCAAACACCAGAGAGGACATGGATAAGAAAAGCCCACAAATTAATAGGGAATTAAATGGCAGAGCGGATTTAAATACCACATAATTAAAGAAAGGCCAAAAAAAAAAATCTCTTGTAACAAAGATTGCCACAGCACGTTAATTATCAAGTTTCAGATAGATTTTTGTAACTCAAACATGAAAATTTTAAATTACCTTTCCAATTGTTTCTTTGAGCCATTAATGTCTCCAACAGGAGGACAAGCTGACCTTTAAGTTGAAACCAATTTTATAAAGTTTAAACCTGTTTTATAAAGTAACCAGAAAAATCTCCCCCAAAATGATGCTGGAATCTTTTTAACCTACAGTCCCTCAGCAACTATAAACCTATAAGATCCCTCCCTCTCACAACCAAATTTCATGGAGTTATTTAAACACAGTAACCACCTGCTCCTGGGCCCACTGTCACCGGGTTTGTGTCCACACCACTCCACCACTAAGGCCAACAAGTACTAAATCACACGGGCTCATTGGACATTTTATCACTTGAACCAATCTGGGGTGACAATCATAATGCATATTAGAATATTTGAGATTTAGAAGAATCTTTACAGAAACTTCTTTAATTTTATTCCATGTAAGTTTTAAAACATGAACCAGAAAAAAACATCGTGAGAGATGTTTAAAATCAGCAGGAAATTTCGAACACTGCATCAGTCCTGCCTTGCTTTCCAGCTGACGACTGCCCTCTCTCCAGCTGGGAACTTGGAACGTGGACTGTTGCTGGGGCCACACCATTTATGATAACACGAACACGTTTTTACACCATTTTAATCACTGTGTGTATTCAATGGTGTCTCTTGGCCTGTTTGTTTAGCATTCTATCATAAGCAGTTCCCATGTTGCCATCTGTAATTACCATTTTATGGCTGCATAATATTCCACTGAGTGGACAAACCATGATTTGCTGAACCATTATCATATTGTTAGGCATTTAGGTTGCTTTCAATTTTTGTTACCATAAATTGCCCGGCATTTAGCTTTTCCCTAGGTCTGGATTACTTCCTTATGATAATTTCACCCACATTAGATTACCAGATTAAAGAGTATAAACCATTTTTAAGGCCCTGGATACACATTTCCGATTCCTTCCAAGAAGATTCTATCAATTTGTACTACCCCCAGCCATGTGGGGAAACTGAGCTCAGAATAGTATGGAATTCTGGTTGAACAGGAAGCAGTAAGAGAGGAGAGCATAGTATATTTTGATGGATTATATATCTGTCAAGGTTCTTCTCTTTCCTTTTTTTTTTTTTTAAGATTTTATTTATTTATTTGACAGACAGAGATCACAAGTAGGCAGAGAGGCAGACAGAGAGAGAGGAGGAAGCAGGCTCCCTGCCGAGCAGAGAGCCTGATGTGGGACTCGATCCCAGGATCCTGGGATCATGACCTGAGCTGAAGGCAGAGGCTTTAACCCACTGAGCTACCCAGGGTTCTTCTCTTTGATGGAGAAATTACACATCCACCCCAGTCCCCTTTCCCCCTTACCAGACCCTGCCTGGAATCAATTAAAGGAATCACCAATGAGGGCCTCTGCTGTAGGTAGAATATCAGTTCTCCTAAGAGCCAAAACCCCAGGGATCTTGGGAAGATGCCCTCCAAGTCTGTACCAAGCGCCAGCAACGTGAAAATGCTTTTCCTACAGTGGGAGCCAGATAAAGGCTGACAGCAACTCTTTTCAATGGACAGAGAATTTGCAAATTGCTTGGATGAGTCATTCATTCATGACTGATGGTTCCTTGAGAACAGGCCACAGAGACCGGAAGCCCTAAGAAGAGTCAAGGCAATGGACAGAGAGGTATGGCAGGATGGTCTTCTCTGCCCTGGGAAGACCCAGTACCCAGAAAGGCAGCAACACTCAGGGGCCCCAGGTTCCAGGCCTACCTTTCCTAACCATGTGGCCTTATACAGACTCCTCGGCCTCTTTGAGCTCTGTCTCATCCGAGGGGACCTGACATCTGCCTCACGGCTGGTATGGCGCTGAGAGGACTGAGCAGCTGCACTTGCCCTGGAAGACCTTGGGACCTACCAACGGAATGAGGCCAGAGAGTCTGGCCACCAACAGTGCTCCTGTCCAAACCATGCCTACACATGCCTATACAGATGGGCCAGGGAGACAAGGACGTATTAAATGACCTACATCTCCTCAAGGCTGCCACTCCAAAGAGGACCCACATAACCCTGGAGGTGCTGTGAAGCAGAATGAAGGTCACTGGCCCAAAGCTGGAAGGTCTCAGGTTTGAGCTCAGAAGAGGAACTTTCTACCCAGGCCAGCACACTTTCTTTCACATCATGCTATAGGGACGAATTTGGGCTATTTTCCAAACTAGAGACACCTCTATCCCTTATTAGCTGTGTGACCTTGGGATAGTTCTTAACTTCCCTGAGGTTCAGTTATTTATTTGCTAACTGGGGCTAAAAATGCCTATGTAGGAGACTTTTAGGGGAGTAAGATAATGGTAACAGTGTTAAGATGGCTTCCTTTTTCCTCCAAAGGAGGACATGTGGGCTCAAAAACAGTACTTCAGAGAGACGGAGTAAGTAAAGGTAGTTAATGCAAAGAAAAAACCAGGTCATTGGGGTCTCTGGGAGCAGAACAGAGTTACTTGACAGAAAAAAGTACACGACTGACACTTGGTGACATCATACCTGTATTTCAGATGAGGGCTGTATGTGTGTGTGTGTGTGTGTGTGTGTGTGTGTGAGAGAGAGAGAGAGAGAGAGAGAGAGAGAGAGAATTTGAATACTAATATGTATATTGGGGGTAAACGGTAACTAAAACAACAAAATGGGGGCGATGCTTGCAACTACTTTCCCCATTGCGATATTTTGAGAAACCAATGAAGAGAATCCATGTGAAACACCCAGCACTGTGCCTAGCACTCAGTGAGTGCATAATCAGAATTGTTTTTGTAGCAGACACTGTAGTGCACCCTCTAGACTCGCCTTACCGGGCCAGCACACCCATCCTTAATGGCCACGGGGGCAGGTGTCTGAGGAATCCTAGCACCCCTCCCCCACCCTTCCCCTGCTCCAGAAAATACCCTCAACCTATGGGAGTCTTGCTGCCTGGAAAGTCCAATTCTTCGTCCTGGTGACCTTCACCGATGGCAGACTGACACCAGCTATGGAAGCCTGCACTCTCGCTGAGGGTGTGTGGAGGCGGCAACCCTGCCATTTGCTTTATGGCCCCAGGGCCACATCCAGCTTGCCACTTGTTTTTGTAAACACTTCCTGGCACACAGCCACACCCATTCCTGTTGCCCGGGGCTGCTTTTCTGCTACCACAGCCGCTGAGTCATTGCAATGTCGTCCACCCGTGTGGTCTGCAAAACCACAAGCCTTTACTTACTGGCCCTTTATAAAAGCAGCCTGCCCGTAACTTCTCCAAAGCCGCAAGGCCCAACACGGCGGTCATTAGAGATAGGTGAGTATTTAAATTTAAATTGCATTCAGTTCCTCAACCACACTGACCACATTTCAAGATCTTAGGAGCCACATGTGGCTGGCTGGTGGCTCTGCTGTATGGCTGCACAGAGAACATTCTCCTGATCACGGAGGAGTTCTGTTCAGCGGGGCTGCTCTAGGGCCTTTGCTTCTGGATCAGGCCAAGGCTAGACGCTCCCTGATCCCATTCTTACTCTACCCCTCCTCCGTCCCTCCCTCCCAGGTTCTTCCTTCAATAAATCACATGGGCCTCCACCCCTTTTTCAGGCTCTGCTTCCAGGGAACCCCAGGGAACCCCATCTACAACGTTATGTCCTTGGGAATTGCATCCCCAAATCCACGACTTGGTCTCTCTTGTGACAAAGACTGTGAGCTACTAAGTCACAGGGGAGAAGATTAGGTGTGTCCCCCCCAACTCCCCGCCACTCCACCAAGATCTCTATCCCTAGCACAGTGCCTGTCACAGAGCCTTCAATAAATACGGAGTAAATGAATGAATGAATCAGGTCAATAAATGCCCCCTCACCGGCTGTTCCCGTGTGTCCAGCCAGCAGCCCAGAGCACCTCCTGACCCCCTCCTGACCCCCTCCCACTGCAGAGCTCGGGCTTCTCAGCCATTCAGCCCTGCCCAGCAGTCCTGCTGTGACAGCTAATAGATGAAACCTTTCAATTTGCAAATTCCCCCAAGTATCAGCTATAGAATCTGCCAGAACTCCGGGATGCCCCACACCTGGGATCTTAGCACTCAGCCCATGAGCCCGCCTCGGAGACACTGTGCTTGAACACTCCACCCTCCACCCCTCTGACCAGAGGCATCCGTCCAAGGACGGAGGCTGCGTCTACCTCTCTGCAAACTTGCTAACAAAAACGATGTCTGCAAGACTCGGCCAATGCCCATTAAATAAGGCTCTTGAGGCCAGTTCCTCACACGTTCCAGGATCAGGAGAAAAATCCGGCTATCTAGATTTCTGGTTTCAACAGAAGATGCCGCACATCACACCTGGAGGGAGCCGGGTGGAAAGACCTCATTAAGTAATAACAAAGGTCGGAGTTTCTCCTGTGAGATAAGCTTCACAGGAAATCTCTGGTCCCGCTGCACACGGCATCCAGGAGCACGCAGGGGCTTGGACGTGCCATCAGTCAGTGTTTGCTCAGAGTCTGGCTGGGGACGCAGGCCCCGCTGCTGCAGGGAAGGAGCTCACCGTAAGGTTGCCTGTGGTGTTTATGGTGTTCTGCCAAAGCCCCTGGGGCCAACCCCTGGGTCTAGGGCATGGAGCCTAATTTGCTGGGCTGTGGGCAACCATCCCAAAGACAGACGCATCCAGGGACAAAACCACACGGTGAGGGCAGACACCCTTACGGCTGTAGTCAGGGGTCCTTCATTAGTGGGAAAGGGGGTGCTGGATGGTTTGCCCTCACCCTCCACCACCCTTCCAGATCTTCAGGACTCCTTTCGTCCTCCCAGGAGACCAAGCCTGGCAGACAGAAGTCTCAGCCTCTCCTGTCTCTTATTAAAGCATCTGGTTACTTAAACGGCAGTAGGGAGGCAGCCACGATGAGGAGGAGGAGAGACAGCAGATTCCGTCACTGGTGGAGAACTTGCCCATAGGACAGGTTGCCCTGGGTCCCCGAAAGGGGTTAAGTAGCAATCTTTGAAGAGTCCTGTGACCGAGAGCCCCAGGACACACCATTCACGGGGAAGTGTGGTGAGATTGTGGCCCTGCACATGCGCACGGGCCTCGCTGGCCTGTGGAATCCTCACCTCCCTCTGCTCCCATGCAATGGACTGATCGGGCTTCAGAAGCACCCACTGTAGATCTTCATCATGGCCTGCTGTCTTCATGCATTTGGGCTGCTGCAACACAATGCCCCAGACAGGTGGCTTATAAACAAGAACCACTTATTTCCTACAGTTCCGGAGGCTTGGAGTCCAAGATAACGGAGCTGCCGTGGTTCTGGGGAAGGCCCTCTTCTGGCTTGCAGAGAGCCAGCTCCTTGCCATGTGCACACATGGCTGGGGGGGCAAACAAGCTCTCAGGGTGGGGGGCCACTGATCCCTTTCTCGAGGGCCGTCCTCAGGACCTCATCACCTGCCAAAGGCCCATCACCACCATTACACTGGGCATCAGGATTTCAACATACCAATCTGGAGGGACACAAACACTCAATCCACTGCACCTACAACTAGTTCACTGATGCGAACACTTAGCCAACTTTAGTCCATCTCTGTAGATACATCCATGCATTTTTTGGAGTCGAATGATATCAGTACTGGTTAAGGTAATAACTCCCTAGTCCCTTGGGATTATGCAAAGGCCTTTGAAGAGAACACAAGTTTAGGCTCCACTTATGGCAAAGTGTTTGCTCCTCGTGGGCAGACATCCTTGTCCCTTAAAGTCTGGAGACACAATCCAGCACAGTTAGTGGGAGAGCCTCTCTGTGTCTGCATAGCACCCCAGGGTCTTTAGGACAACCAGAGGCTCACACCAAAAACTAGATGCCTTCAAGGGTGAATAGCCCCAGGTCTACATTGCCCAGGCAGTAAGATCAGAGGGAAGGCAGGAAGGAGCCCCTCACCAGTTGCTGATGCCCTTAGAAAGAGCTCTCCCCAAAGCCCTGCCCACGGCTCCACTTACCACCTCACTGGTCAGAATGTGGTCACATGGCCACACTCAGCTGCAAGGGGGGGATGGGAAATGTAGTCTTTTATCTGGTCACATGGTTGCTAGAATAAAATCAGATCTCAGTAAGGAAGAAGGTGAGAACCATTATCAGTTAGACGACTAGCCATTTCTTGCACCTAGCTCATATTTTATAGGTAATAAAGCAGAGAGAAGTTAAGAAACTTGCCCAAGTGAACAGTAGAACCAGGAGTAACGAGCCAGCTTTTCTCAGCCAATATCCAACATGCTTTCCTAGCAGCATACCTTCTGAACGGTTGAGGCTTTCACAGAAGTCACCGCCAGAGGCCATTAAAAAAGCAATATCCGCCACCCCACACCCACACCTCCACTTCCCAGACTCATTGGGAATATGAAAATCACCCCGAGTTTCAAAAATAAATCTGTCACCTCCATCAATCGTGGAAAACCACTGGTCAGTCGCCTGCAGGGGTGGGGGCGATGTCGAATCAGGGGCTGGACTAAATCAGAATTGACCAGTGGATTCATTCCAACCATCACCTTGACAGCTCCGGGCGACACAATCACAGAAGCTAGGGTTGACAAGGCAGAGGTCATCTCCTCCATGGCTCTGAGACCCCTGAGAATACTTAAGCAAAGATAAGCACGAGGGAAAAAACAATTTCCTTCCAATATCCTTAGCTTCTTGGAAAAAGCAACTATAGTGGAGAAAATATTTATCTCTGCCACTGTGGCAAAGAATGACAAGATACAGCGCAAATTGCCTCACGTGCAGTGAGAAAATAACCCAATTAAGAAACCCCAGGGACACTTGGATTCCTGAGAAAGTGTGCAGATCTCCATTTCTCTGGTTAAGCTCCTCTAGAAAGGCCCCCAAACACACTGAAGTTTCCTTCATTCCCTTTCTTTCCGAACGGGTCCTTTCACATGTACAACTAAATGGCTCTTGTATCTGAATGAGATTAGATTATGAAGAATTCTATAAGCAACAAGCATTTTGATAAGTAGAGTGGGTTTGGTATATATCATTGTAAGAGAAGACTGGTAGGTGCCTTCACAGAGAGGAAGTCTCAAAGGGAAAGCACTGGATGACACAGAAGTCCTACCTGGGCTCAAACAGGAATTAAAGAACAAGTCCAAACGTCGTGCTTGAAAAAGTCAGACAGAAGAAAACATGAACGTACTATGAATCGATTGCTGTCATCAGAATCAGTACACATTTGTCCATCCTCTATGTGCCAACACCTGTGTTAGGTGTTTTGAGTCCCTGGTCCAAGCCTAGGATGTAGTCATATCTTATTCCCATTTTACAGAATAGGAAATGGAGGCTCAAAGACCTTAGCCAGCAGTCATTAAGCGACAGAGACAGGCATCAGTCTGGAGTCCACTTGCTATGACTGCAAGCCCAGTGTGGTTTCTCTGCCCAGAAGAGTGGTCTCCTTCTCCAGTATGTTACTGACGACATTTAAGAAAGGTGATACTGCGTTCACAGGACAGACCTGAGGTTTTTGCCACGCTCCAGGGCTTGGGTCTGCCACTCATTAGCTCATGAGAGGACGAATGACTTCTTCTTCTGAGCTTCTTCCTCATCTTTAAAAACAGCATGACACTACCTCCCCAGTCGCTGTTCATGTTTAATTTAAAAATTAGGTAAAATATCTGCCATGTATTCGGCTTCTATTCTATTCTAATGACAAAAATGGCCTATGAAACATCCATTATAAAATCAAGGTTCCTGGAGAGAGTCCTTCAGGAGCAATGACCTGCTCTGAATACTCATTGCCATTTACGAGGTTTGTCCACTCCATCACTCGTTAATCCATCAGCCTCTCCCTAACTACTTTGCTAAGCACTAGGGGACCAGAGCTCAAAGACACTGTGGTCCCTACCCTTGTGTGCTGAGGGCCAGCACGCAGAACATGTGTGCTTAGTGACTCCTGGCCTGTGTATTGTGATGGCCACCATGGCTCCCCCGACTCTTCATGCCACACCCGACCTGCCACTAGGCTGACTTCCTGCTTTCCTCTTAGAACGTCAGCCTCCCCTCCCTGCTCATGACACAGGACCTCTAGAAACCTACACTGCCAGTCCTGCCCGCCATATACCTCTCTTCTCTGCCAGGGAGGCTACAGAGGACTGTGATGCCCATGGAGCCTCTGACAGTGGGCAAAGTCAGGGCTTGATCTCTTGCCAAGGGTGATTCCCCAACCTGCGGGTCACCTCGCCCATCTCTGTGTAATGTCACTTCGTGCAGATATCCCAAGCAGTGGGTCCCGTTCACACAGGGCACATGTGATGGAAGGGTTTAAACAATGGGTCTGAATAGGTCTGGCAATGTGGGGGCCTAGTCCTGAGCACCTCATGAGAGGTAAATTCCTCCAGCCCTCCTTTTCTTCATGGTAACTCTCCAGGACCAACCAGGGCTCCCCTCATGCTATGAAGCACTGGGGTCTGCAATTGTGTGTCAAGTCCCGTGCTCTGGGCTAGGGACACGCTGGGTAATAAAGCTAAGACATCCTCAGCCTTAGGGGGCTTACAGCATCCAATTTCATGGGATTAAGTCACAAGGGGGAAAAATGTAGATGGGCTTATAATCAGCAGGTGCATGGCAGAAGGTAGCTAAGCAGTGAGGAGGAGCTAAATGTCAAGGTGAGGGGAAGGCAAGGCCACGTGTGAGCTTCACAGGCCAGTCTGGTTTTGGAGTCTCCCCTCACAAAATATTAAGTGACCCACCTTCTACCTCCAACATTAACAATCATACTTTTTGTCATAAAATTATTTTGAAACACTTAAAAAATAATTTTGCTTTCCATATTATTTCTCTCCTAGTAACTCAGTAATTTGTCATTGCTTATAGTTTCTCCAATCACTTTGTTCCTTTGGGAATTGTTCATCTGTGAGAAAAGCTAACCTAAAGTTTATTGTTAAGCATAATGAAATGTTTGAACAGTAAATTTGACTATATATATTTATGTTATATATATATATGTATGTATATATAAAATAAGCATGCAGGTGTATTTCTTAGATATATTATTAAATGCGGATTAGCTTCAATATAGTTTGCCTTACATATTTTTGAATCAATAAATTGCTTCTCTGGTTCAAGCATTTCTATAAGCATGGAAATCTCTTGGCCACAGTGTTTAAAGACAAAGAGCGTAGAAAGGGGGAGGGCAGGACAGAGGAGGCTGGGAAAGCTAATAGTGAAGGGTCCTGAATGGCAGGAAGGCTATGGATGCCACTCTGTGGGTGGTAGGAGGTCATGGGAATGATGTCAGCTGGGGGAGAGAGAGCCAGATGTTCACTGGAAGGGCCATGTTGGCTGTCCAGTGGAGGATGGATGGTGGTGAGGACATGCAGTGGGGAGAAGCAGGACTGTAAGCAGGGAGAGGAAAGAAAAGGCTGGTGATAGGTCCAGGAGAGATGTGATCCTCCTTAGGATGTACTTCCAGAAAGCATGAAGCTATTCATACCAAGAATTTCCACAGAGAGGAGTCATGGACACACAAAGGAGTGTTACCTTTACAGACTTCTCTCAGCCCAACACACCCGGGCAACAGCAGCTGCCCAGAGTCACCCTCTTTCCCGAGTTCCTAATATGTTCTGGAGACTTGGAATGACTCTTTACACATACCTGCTCTTTTGAGACTTGCAACAACCCAAGAAGATGAAGGCTCTTATTTACAGATGAATTTATAGATGAGGAAATGAAGGTCCAGAAGAGTTTAGTAACTTGCCCAAGGTCACACAGCTAGTAAGTAGTGAGAGGAGAGTCTGAACTGGGAAAATCATATTTTCCCCACAATGCCCTTTTGAATCCAAAAGCCCACTAACATCGGAGCAAGAATCTCACTATCATTAGCACAGAAGAAAGATTTATAGACAATGTCTTATTGCACTATGGCTCTAAACACTTAAATGCATTGAAACTATGAATTGTTGTGAGAGTATGACTTCAGCATGATGATCCAACGGATCCTTTGAGGTCATCTGTATTTGATCCTAGTGGCAATGAGATCCGTAGGTGTCTCTTCCACCTGGATAGGTTCTGTGGAAATGGACCAAAAAGGGAAAGATATAGAAGGAGCAAAATGAAATTACATGTAAAAATACAACCTAGTGTACCAGAAAAGTAAAGAAGGAGCAGTATCTGCCTCAGAAATTTACTGGGTCTCAAAACCTGGGACGACGAGGACGGGTAATGGATGCAAAATCGAAGGTGAGAGCTGAAGGAAGTGAGGCAGCTCGGAGTTCCAGGTCACATGTGCGGGTAGGACGAAAGAGCTGGAGGAGAAGGAGCAGCTAGAAGGGATAAGCAGGGCAAATGCACCGTCTTACAGCTGATGGGATGTGAGAGCAGAGGGGGAAGAAGGAAGGGTCCCCCAAGTGACTCTGGGTTTTGGAATGGGGTATGCAGACTGTTTCTGGCACTCCACCTGTGGGACTGCGGTAGGCACAGGACAGGTAGGAAGAGAATTGAGGTGTATAGGCGTAAAGCTCAGGAGAGTGAGATGGCAACGCGTCTGTAACCTGTTGAAGCCAGGTGGATAGGTAATGTATTTAGGGAGGCTAATGTGTAATGAAGAGAGACCTGGGCAGAGGACAGAACCCCAAGAAACATCAAGCACAGAAATCAGAGATGGGAATCAGTGGACCTATGATCCTATAAGCAGGTCCTCAAGGTACATGAGCTGGACAGAGTTTTTATTTGAAAAACGGAGCCGACAACGCAGGCTTCAGGAGGTCAAGGTGGAAGTCTTCTCTACGGGCCCCGGCTAAGTTGGGATTTTTCTAGGATGTGAAGGGATGGCCGTGCCTTAAGAGGAGGAAATGCTGTAGCCAGACAGGAACGCTCTAAGGGAAAATGGCAAAATGGGTATAGAAGGGAAAATGTCAGGTGATAAAAATTCAGAGCCTGCCTAAGCTGAGCCTAAAGACAGATAAGAACGTGCAAATATTTGACATGTGTTAATGCCAACAAGGGAGAGAATTGATTCTGCTCCAAAGAGAGAGCTGTGACTTGTGAGTAATGATAAGAAATAAAAGCCATTGATTATCAGCTGCAAACACCAAACCACTTGTTTGCAGAGTGATTGTCTCAGGGAGATGGAGAAGAATAAAGAGAGAATGTAAACTTGTAATAGCTATAGATGGGAGGCCCAAACGAAGGTGCTCATCCACTGTCGAGGGCAGGCTGCGGACTGACCCAATTTTTGAAGAATCGTTTCAAAGTCTTGAAATTGCTCCCTGATCCGGCAATGACCCTTCTGGGAATTTATTTATTTATTTATGCATTCCAGGCAAAAGGTATGCGCACAAATCGTGTCTACAAAGATATTAATTACAACTCTTGAAAAAAATCAGAAAAGACCTAAATGTCCAGAAATACAAGTTAAAATACAATCGATGGTACACCCACATGACAGTATACGGAGACTTTAGTTAAACAACATTTCCAGGGCATCCGAGTGGCTCCGAGGGTTAAGGGTCTGTCTTTGGCTCAGGTCATGATCTTGGGGTCCTGGGATGGAGCTCAGCATGGGTAGGCTCCCTATTCAGCAGGAAGTCTGCCTTTCCCTCTCCCTCTCCCTCTCCCTCTGCCCCTGGACCTCCTGCTCATACCCCCTTTCTCTCAAATAAATAAAATCGTTAAAAAAAAAAAAAACCCACAACATTTCCACTTTCTCATCCCTGTTTCACCTTAGATCCTATGACATTCTGGCTTCCGCCCTTTTGAACCCCTCAACAGCTGCTCGCGTCAAGTCACCAGTGACTGCCAGGTTGCCAGATCCAAGGGGTCCCTTGTAGAGTAGAGCTTCCTGGACCTTCAGGCAGTGGACAGTGTCCCCCACCCTCAGTCTTGCTGTTGCCCCCAAAGCTCCACATTTTTTTCCTGCCTGAGTGGCTGCTTCACTTTCTGATTTTGCTGGCTCTGCCTCAGCAATCCAACCTCACGCTGGTGGTGGCAATGGTGGCAATCCTCCTTGGGGCTCGCTTTTGTTGTCCCCACACACTCTATCTAGGCTGATCACATTTACTATCAGGGCTTGGGGGGGGGGCATTCTCTGTTTCCCTGGAAAACTATGCATTGTCTGTGGCACCAGCTTCCCTGTTATCTGATTCTGATTCTAAAGGAGCTATTTTACAGCTCTGCAAATTGGAGATAACTGCCCACAATGCGGAATCATTTTTGTCTATACACATGCAAATGGTTCTGTCTGAGGAGGGACAATCTTCCCCCTCCCCAAGGGAGGAAAAAAAAGCCAATGTTGCCTTCATTTGCCTATTCGTGTCAATATTCCTAATCTATACAAGTCCAAGTTTTGGATTTGCCTGTGTACTGTAACACCTTACCAATTCCCTTGTGAATGAATTTAATAAAATCAGATTCATATTTACATCTCTATGAGAATTACAATTTCATCTTTTCTTGAAAATTATCTCTTAACGGTCTTAAATGATATCTAGAGCCAAAGAGCCTGAATGTGTGTCTCCATGTCTGACCACCCTCCCACCTTACTGGTTTGTACATATGCACAACTGGTTTCAGTGCTTGGCCATAGTTAGCTCTATAAAGTTGCACGGAATTAGCAAATACAGAACCATTGGGTTAGGTTCCTAGAAGCCTCTTACACAATCTTTTTGTCAGCTAGTGAAAACATAACCCAGTTATAATGTGTGTGTGTGTATCCACACTTATGTGTGTATATCCACACTTATGTGTGTATATATATGTATATGTGTGTGTATGTATGTATATGTATATATAAGAATGAACACACATATACACACACACACACTATATAAACTATAATATAGGGATGCCTGGGTGGCTCCATTAAGCATGTCTTTGGCTCAGGTCATGATCCCATGGGCTCCTTGCTCAGCGGGGAGCCTGCTTCTCCCTCTGCCTCTCCTGTTCCCCCTGCTTGTACTCTTACCTGCTCTCTCTCTATCCCTGGCGAATAAATGAAAAAAATAAAATAAAATCTAAAAAAATTTCTTTAAGAAACCTATAACATATATAACTCAATATGACTTATTAACTGTGAATGAACTATATAAAAATATATATAATGTGGAGGCCGAGAAAAATTAAGGCCATCCCACCTCAGGTTTATTAGCCTTAGCATAAGTACAGCCATCTTAGCTCCGGCAGCCATCTCAGACCCCTGTGCCCAAGGGCTGAACTTTCCCCTACTTTGCTTTAGTAAGCCCCACCCTGCTTTAGTTCCAGAGACCCCCACCCTGCTTTAGTAAGCCCCACCCTGCTTTGGTTCCAGAGACCCCCCCCACCCTGCTTTGGTTCCAGGAATCCCCACTGTGCTTTAGTAACAGGAACCCATAAATACCCCTGCCTTAACTAAGCTCGGGGTCCAAGTCCCTACTCCACTGTGTCAGGTATACTTGGGCCCAAGCTTAAGCTTGTCGAATAAACCCTCGTGTGATTGCATCAGTGTTGGCTTCTTGGTGGTCTCTCAGATGCAAAAACTCGGGTATAACAATAACTATAGTTAACTCATTCATGTTGAACTCACAGCCAACAGCACTGTAACTCAGCCTGAACAAAGCTCACCTAACACATGCATTTTCTCCATAAGGCACCTACCTCACAGTCTTCTTGCTCTCAGGAACACCAGATAGCACCTCAGCAGTATACTTAGGGATGATTTTTTTTAAGATTTTATTTATTTACTAGAGAGAGCAAGCAATAGAGAGATCATGAGTGGCAGTAGAAGAGCAGATAGACTCCCCACTGAACCAGGAGACCCACATGGGGCCCGAACCAGGACCCTGAGATCATGACCTGGGCTGAAGGCAGACGCTTAGCAGCTGGCCTGAGCCACCCTGGAGTCCCACTTAAGGACTATTTTAAACAGCACCATCACCAACAAAAAGCACAAAAGTGAGAAACACAGGGCACTAAACATAACCACAGAAAGGTTATTTGTTTACTGGAGGAGGCCTGGAACAAGGACGCAGAGTAACACCTTGTTTGTCCTCAGTCAGGAATGGAAATTTTTCCAGGACTCTGCACCTGTTTGCGAATGACCATGGAACATGAGTACGAATTTTGGTGTCGCAGCTACACTTTAGCGAGTAGACAACTGTGCAAATACAGAGTCCTCAAATAATGTAGTTAGACCATATTTCTGCATCCATATATTAAATGCAATGTACACGTCTCCTAACAGTCTTCAAGATCCATAAAAACCAAGATCACGTCTATTTTATTCATCATGCCACACGCTGAAGGTCAAGTTGCATACCTGAAATTATTCAGGTATGGAGTTATTCAAGACATGTCTATATGAACTGAAGTAAAGAAAAAAACAAGTACATGGGAAAGTATTCATTAGACATTTGTTAAATAAAGCAACTGGTCACAGAGCAAACGTGTACATGTTGGCTCAAGTTTGTCGAAGGAGATGAACATTAAAAGAAACAAGAACCCTAATTGGAGGAGTTACGCCAAAATTTGGAGTAGTTATCTCTGAGTGCTGGGGTTTATTCCTTTTTAGTGTTTTTCTGTATCCTCCAAGATAAAAATGATGAAAACACTGTCTTTCATCATCGCTACAAAATGCCATTAAAAAATGACTATCTGCCGTAACCTTCCCACCACGTTGAGTAGAAGCTGGAACAACTCCAGGCATCAGAGTCTCCCTAACTGGAGAGCAAACTTCTTGGTCAGTGTCCCCAGCCTGCTCACATGACCAGTTTCATAGCTCATCCCCCTGGGTCAGCACTCTCCAACGTCATCTCTCTCACCTGGTGTCTTTGAAAATACATGGCCAGAATGAAGTGTCATGCTCTTGGGGTATTTCGTGTGTCGTATTCCAAGTGTTCTGCTGCTCATTGATTCTGAATCCTAAACCCCCCAAAACACAGAACATTGTTACCTTTATCATCACACCTAATTGAGAAGGCACACCCCTCTATTCCTCAAACCTCTGTATACGTCGGCCAGATGCTGGGGTGAAATGCACAGGGCTCTGTCCTCAGGGAGTTCAGAATCTAGCAAAGCTCAGCACGGGGACGGCCCTTTGCCTGCAAGAGGCCTGCAGATGTCCAAGCTGCCTCACTTTGATCAGATGCTTTGGGGTGGGCATGGTAGTCAAGGACATGTACTAACTGAAACGGCAATTAAGGGTCACATTATTAACTTCCTTCTTCTCTGGGATATTCCTCTGGGCTCAATTTTATTGTGTTTAGTTCATACTGTCCCATATAAACTAGTCTGAGCCAAGTTTAAATGGATTTGCTGCTTAACCTTCAAATAAAAAAATAATAATAATAAACATTCAATTAATCAGAACCTGCCTCCTCTGCCCCATTCCCTCCACCTTTCCCCCAGGCCCTGTGGTTAATCCAATATTCACACACAGAGAAACCTTCTGTAGTGGCCAGAGGGCAGGAGTCTGAAGAGCTTGGGGTCAGAAGATGTTATTTCGCAGCTACCTTGAGATTTGAGATTTAGGGAAAGTCCCTTAACTCCAGAGAGCCTCCATGTCCCTGTGTCTGCTCACAGCAGAGAGCAATGAAGATGGTAGAAAGGCTCCAGAAAGAGCACTGTAAAGAATTTGCAAACACTGGCAGTGCTGGCTACTCCGGCAGGGCTGGAGCTTTCCTCCCAAACAGAGTCTCCCTGACTGTGGTCTGGGCGTCTGCTCGGATGCTACGTTATGTCAAGGAATTTGCAATTAGGACCCTCATTGTGATAGACTTTGTTTGGAGAAGCTTCTTTGGGTCAGGGTCCCAGCTTTCTTCCCTACTTTCTCTCTCAAGCAGTCCTCATCCTGCCTCCCCAACCCCTCAATGTGTGGGACACTCTGTGCTCACTGCATCAGTGGTGCTGGGATAATGGCTCACACAGATGTAAACAGAGTTGAAACCTCACCATGTACCGAAGACAAAAGTAAGTTCATGAGTTAAATGTAGAACAAGAAACTATTAAAACTACCAACTTGGTAATAGGTTTTTATTGCTGAGTGATGACGCCAGGTTGGTTTGTTTAAATTTTTATCTGAGTATTTCTGATTTTCCAAAGGTTCCACAGTGCACACGTATATCTTCCCAATATACATTCAACACCTATTTACTGAGTGCCTACATGTACGGGCATGATGCCAGGTACTAGCGACCAGAAAAGAAGAGGGTACTGTCCTCGGGGAGTACATTCTAATGGAAGGGGCATGTAATAAACAAAGACACATAATCAGATGATTACAAATTGGGATACATTCTGTGAAGTGTTTATAAATGATTAGATAGGGACATTGTAGGAGACTTAGATAGAGCAGGGCACGAAGCAAGTTCTCTCCGTAAAGTCAGGAGGATGGTGGGTCAGTGGCGGAATAGAGTTCCAGGGAGAGGGAGCAGCTCATGCAAAGGCTGGAGGCAGCAAAGAGCTTAGCCACGGAGTTTTGAGGAACAGAATAAAGACCAGCGTAGTGGCCGGCACATTTGAGGCAGTCTGAAGAGAATGCAGAAGCAGAGGTTGTAGACAGACTTGAAATACCATTTCATGCCTCTGAAACTGGCAAATTAAAAAAAAAAAAAAAAAATCATAGTCCACAATTCTGCCAAGGTTACACTGAAAGTGCTCCTATCATTATAAAACAGCATAGTTATTTCACTGAAAACCATCTGTGAGATGTGGCAGAAGCCATAAGGACATCTCTACCTTGACTCTTTGAAATTTAGTCTAAGAAAATAATTCTAGCAGAAGCACACAGGTTGAAAGAGGACGACACTTTGGAAACACCCAAATATCCAACAATACAGGCATCGTTTAGCAAGTTATGGTAATTAGACTCTAAGGGATGCGATGAGCCATTAAAACAATATTGAAAATTCCTTAAGAACCTGTAAAATATTAACTTTATGGTGCTGAGTGACAGGAGAGGGCTATAAATGGTACATGGGGCATAATTACATGTTAAGAATGGGATCAGTGATTGAAGGAAATATGCACCAGCAAAAATATATATATATATATTAATTGGTATATGGAATGTATGTTCTCTTTTCAAAAATGTGCACTGGCGTCCATGCTATTTCACTTTGTTCAACTACAAAGATCAAGAGGACAATGAAGGAAGTGCGGCAGCAGCGGTCCCCACGGTAGCTGCAGGAGCCCTGGACACAGCTGGGAAAAGGGCTGGTTGGACGAGGTGCATATGCCCCCAGGGATCCAAGACATCCCCAGCTAGGGAAATGTATATGGCAATATAGAATGGACAGCCTTTCCCTGCTGGGTCCTGAAAGATGACTCAGCTTCCACTCTCAGCAACTCCCACAGCCCCCTTTAAATATCTCAGAATGATTGTGGGTCAAGACAATGGTGGGTGTGATGCAGAAACTGTGAGTGACCCCTGCTTCCCTCTCTCATGATGTGTACAGTCAACCTCTTTCCTTTCGGAGCACAACAAGTGGCTACCCTTTGTGCTCCTTGAACCCACTGCAGTGAAGAAGGTCTTTGGGCTCACTGGTTAGGAGGGCCTGGAGAGGGAGAGTCTCCAGGGTGTTCAACTGCCAAATCTCCCATTAACTAAGCACCTACTACATTCAGAGCATGGTGCCAAGCATTATACTTAAAAGGCCAGGAGGGTAAAAGCAGGAATTAGAGTCAGACTGCATGGGCTCTAGCCTTAGCCACTTCCTAATCCTTGCAATTTGCAACAGAATACTTAACCTCTCTAGACTTTAGAAGTGATGATGATGTCACCTACCTTCCTTGTGGGGTTGCAAGCAGATTGAGTGCATTATTAGCCATCATTAACATCAATGACCCTAATTTCTATGCAATCTGGTAAGCAGTATTATCCACATGTAATGGGGAAGATGGTTCAGAGACATTAAGCCAACTGCCCAAAGCTGTCCAGCATCCTAATGACAGAACCTGGATCCCAAGCCAGATGGGGCAAACCCCTAATCTGACCATCCCCCGCTCCATTTGAGCACAGCATGAAGTTGTGTTTGCATCCCGGGGCTCAGCAAGTATGCGTACCTTCTGAGAATGTCGATGATACGCGAACGATACACGAACGATGATAAAAATAACCTCTCACCTTTATATAGAGTGCTTTACAATGTATAACTACTTTTCACATTCATATTTGACTCTGGGGGGAAACCTACTTCTCATTTGTATACATTTTATACAACACAGCAAAACAGAAACTGTTTACAGTGGCCCACAACTTACTGATATATATATATGTACACATACATATAAATAGATAGCATATATATATATGGTCTTTGTGACTGTGCATGCACGTGAGGGCTGAGAAATTAAAACACTTTTTTTTTTTTTAAAGGGAAGGTTGATCTCACTGAAAAAAAGGATTTGATCTCAGCATTAGCCGCCCTTTCCACAATTCTTTTTAGTGTTCACTTCAATGCAAAATGTATGCAAAGGAAGGCCTGGAGCTGAAGTTGAAATCAATCAGGGGACAGGGGAACTGTTCTGCAAGTGAGAAGACTTTGTATCATCGGGGTGATCTGGGATGGAGAGAAGAAGATGAAAAATCCCAGCCCACTGCAAGGACCTTTAAGTCTACAGAAGGATTTCAAGTTGTTTGCTGGTTAGCAGAGCAAGGCAATCCTTTGCCTGTGTTCCACCAAGCATCGGGAGAAGAAAAGACCCTTGTGTCCATGCAGCTTTGGGAGAGTGGTGGAGAGAGACAGGTTGCCCATCTGGGCCAGTTGGGACAGCCAGGAGAAACAGAGTGATGTTCTAGAACTCAGGGCAGGCAGTGAATAGTGTGGGGGTGGGGGTGGTGGGGAAGGGCACATGGTGCATAATTACACGTAAAGAATGGGATCAGTGGGGGTGGGGAGGGGGGTCATGTACTCCTCTGGGAATCTAGGGGGCACGATCAGACCAGGTGCAGGATTTGCAATGGGGAATTCTGGTCAATACTTCACAGCTCTGATAAACTCACCAGCTGATACATGGGCTGCATATTTATACTTTAAAAAAAAAAAACTGGGATGGTAATTTCTTATGCAGTTTTGCAAGCTGATTTTTTTTTAACTTATCATAGCATGAACACTGACCCATGCCATTAGATATTCTATGAAATAACATGGTTTGTAATGCCAGCATAGAATTCACTGGGTGCATGCATAAGAATTTTACTTAACTATGCTCCTATTGTTGGGGCATTTAAGTGATTTCCAAGTTTTTGCCCTTCTAAATAATGCAGTGATGACCTCCATGTATACAGTTCCTTTTGTGCAGCTCTGATTATTTTGTTAGAAGAAAAAAAATTAACGAATTTGCCTCTAAAAATGCTGTGCTGGTTAACCCACCTGCAGAAGTGCCTCGGAGAGCCTGCTTCATTGCTCCTTGCCAATGCTAATTTTTACCAATTAAAAAGAGATATATTTTGGTAATCTTCTAGGTTAAAAATGCACTTAATTTGATTGTCTGTGACAATGGACATTTTATTTTACTTAAGATTTTATTTATTTGACAGAGAGAGACAGTGAGAGAGGGAACACAAGCAGGGGGGAGTGGGAGAGGGAGAAGCAGGCTCCCTGCCGAGCAGGGAGCCTGATGTGATGCTGGGGCTCCATGCGGTGCTAGATCCCAGGACCCCTGCAATCATGACCTGAGTCAAAGGCAGACACCTAACAACTGAGCCACCCAGGTGCCCTGACATTGGACATTTTAAATTTGTTCTTACTTTTATATTTTTTTTTGACAATTACCTGTCAATACTTTTCAGCCTTTGATTTCCATCAGTATATTGACATTTTTATTGTCAGAGTTCTTTTAGGTAAGAATAGTATCCCTTTCTTCTCAATTCTGCCCTATTTCTCACACCCAGCTTACCCATTTGCTCTTTGCAGTTTTTTAATATAGTATAGAAGTTTTTCTTTTCCTTCTTTTCTTTTTACATAGCAAAATCTGTAAACTAGGACTCAATGGATTATTTGTTTGCTTTCAGTGAACAGAAAGGCCCTCGTAATAAAAGAACATTTTTTTAAAGCATTCTAATACCTCCTTCTCTGTATTATTTTCAGATCAATTTTGAAATCACTTTGTCAAGTTGCCCAAAGAATCCAGGTTTTGACTGCAATTGAGTTAAACCCATAAATTAATTTGGGGAGAACGGATACCCTCACAATATTAAATGTGCAAATCCAACTCCACGACGTGTCTCTCCATTTATTCAGGTCTTGCTTTATCTTCCTCAGTCAAGTGTTACAGATGTGAGTGTTTTCTTACATAGTTTGTAAACATTTCTAGGTTAACTCTTAAGCATTTATATTTTAATTGCATTTGAGAACAGGATACATTTTATTATATTCTGTATGGTTGTTACTGGCATATAGCTATTGATTTTTATTTATTTGCTTTGTGTCTGACCATACTACCAAATCTCTTGGTAATCCTGATAACTTCTTTTTGTTTCATTTATTCTCTAGGCTTTGAGGTTGTAAGAATATTTGCTTTTGGAGAAAAAAAAAAAAAGTACCTTTCCATTCCTAGCTTACTAAAAATTCTGATCAGTAACAAAGGCTGATTTTTTTTTTTCCCCCAAATTACTTTTCAGCCTCTCTGGAGATCAGATGGTTTTTAATCCTTTGACCTACTGATACGAGGCATTATACCAATAGTTGTTCTAGTATTCAAAATCTTTCAACAGTGCCTTTGTGGAACAAACCCAACTTGGTCATGGTGACTTATGCTTTCATAATGATGCTGGATTCTGGGGGTCATTTTAGAAACAGTTTGATCTTTGTAGCTATGTAGTTCAATGCTCAGTTCCCAGCTAAGCCACCTGGTCAGGTATATGGCTTTGGGTAAGTCACTCAGCTTCCAGACAGTCAGTGGAGGAAATTATACCCGCCCCATTAGATTGCTAAGAATTCCAAGTAAAGTCCTCAGACAAGCTCCGTGCCATGCCATGGGCATAACCACAGAAACTCAGACTCCCGTAACTGTGGTTCTCATTATTATAATTATCCATCTCCTTTGTGTTGTTGGCTCACAATTTCTACAGGCAGAGGAAATGACGACCTCCAATTTTAAAGTATTTGGGAGCTATTTTTTTTTAATCCAGCAAGTTTGATAAACAAAAAAGAAAACAAATATATTAGCTTTTATTATCATCAAGACCTCTCCGTGGCTCACTTTTTCTTCTAATCTCGATTTTCAAGGTTAGAAAGAACTACCAGGGTATGTTTACCAGGGTATGTTTGTTGACTTATTGTACTTTACCCTCCAGGCCCTAGTTCTCTAGGGATCACAGGAGAGCAGAAAAATCTAAAAGTAACAAGATGTTTAATAAGGTTTTTCTTGTTACTTGGGAATTGTACGTAAGACTACAAAACCAAGAAGTTTAAGGAGTAAGTAAGACCACGTCCTCCTGGGAACAGCTAAGGCACTTCCAGATGTCCTTTCCGAGACTGTAAGAGGCACCCAACTGGGCCCACCCTCTCCACTCCAACACCACACTCGGCCCACACAGCAAGGAGGCTGCGTAGACTGGGAGGAGAGACTCCCGGAGGTTGTGAATACAGGTAAGGGAAAAAAGCTTTAGCTTTTCTCTTCATCTTTCCTAAACCAAGTGAGGGGCTCCAAGGTAGCCACCCGTAGATGTCCTGTGTGCAGAGGGAGGGAGGGGAGGGTCTGCAAGAAGAGGAGAGGGACATCTCATGCCCCAGCAGATGCCTGCTCATGTGCAGACACCCCTTGGCTCATGCAGCAACTCCTGAAGCAAGTATGGTGAGAGCAGGCTTTCTCCCCCTTCACCCCCTCATCCCACCGCCACTATGCTCCAGGGAAGGAAGGAGGCACAGAAGCAACAGAGGAAGCAGAGAAGGAAAGGGAAAGTGGAAGAATGAGTATCGCTTCTCCAAATCACTGTGCACAAGTGGTTGTCATAATCCATCTTCTGTGGGTGCCCCCTGTCTGAGCTCACCGGCATGACTCGGGCAACAATGTCCCTTTGAACATGGTGTGGCAGGCATGGAAGACCCTCTTTCCCCAGTTTGTCTTGGTGCTGGAGGTTTCTCCACTGGTCTTCAGATTTTGCTTTGGTGGGCTGGTGATTTGACTCCCGCTGGTCAATCCTGTTGTGCTTCCCTAAGACTCATGGGTAATCTCACCAGGATTACGGCAGAGGAGAGGTGGGAGTTAGATGTCTGGGCTCCTACCACTATCCTACTCAGAAAAAAGTCCCACTTGCTTCTAATTCAAAGCCCTCAGAGTTAGGCCAGATAAAACTACCCCTATTGAAGCTGAGGCTTATAGAAATTTAAGAGGGAGGGGAAAAAAAAGCAAAAAGGCTAGTTACATGGCTTTGTTCCATTTTCTAGACCCTCCGTTTCTTTGTCTCTTTCTCTCCTTCCACTCCACCCTCGAACTGCAGGCTGGCCTGAAAACCCAGAGCCTGCTGAGGATGCTCATTGAGGAGACTAAGGACTCACCTCCATGCCCTGTTAGCAAGTTCTCATCCTCACAAGCCTTAGCTTCCCAGAAAAGAGGTGGGTTTGGATAACACGCTTCTCTCTCTCACTTGGGACTAAGACCAAATCGGAAAAAGCCCAACTCCTATCTCCCCCACAACCTCCAGACCCCATTATCAGGTACCACTGCACCCCGCAAGCACGTATCAAGGACCCCAGAGCACCTGCAAAGCCTCTCCTTTCATATCTTCCCTGCAGCTCAGAGCCGCTGTGCTCATCGCCCGCTGTCTGAGAAAGGAAAGACAACAGCACTAGAGAAGTCCTTTACAATAGGGGCCATCGCACCAGAATGAAAGCAATCAGTTTAAGATCCCGACACCCTTCTTTCTAGGCCTGAGGACTTTTTTTCTTCCAAATAATGTTCATTAAAGGGCTTCTATCTTTCGAGTTCTCTGCTAGGCTTCTAACTTTTCTCACTGAGGCTTCCCAACAAAACAGGGTGTTGTAATCTCCTGTAAATGAAGGAGAGAAGCAGAGCCGCAGACAGGTGCACAGACATCCAGGCACCAAGTACCAGCTGGAAATAGAAACCAGATTCTTCTTGGCTCTAAAGCCCCTATTCTTCTCACTCAATTCTAATGACGACTCTCACTTCACTGAGCCCAGTAATTTGAATTTCTCCTTTTTATTCCTTTAGAGAAAAGAGACAGACACATATCACTTCAAGTAGGAATCCATAAATATGTAAATAAAATATAATGTGCAATCAAATCTCAGGTGGAGGGAAGAAGAAGAGAGCTCTTCAAATCAGCAGCGTGTGTCACGTTTCGGGCTGTACAAAGTCACTTTCCACTTAGAAAACCTGAACTCTGCAAGCCCACAGTGAAGTGGGTGCCCAGGCAAGGGGGCCTTTGATTTACAGGGAGTAAGCAATCAGGTGTGTGTGGGGACATGGGGGTATGATCACTTGGCTTGCCAGATTATTGATTTGTGGCTCCACAACTGGGAAGTGACGGTGATTGTGAGAGTCTGGCTCAAGGAGGGCTTCTGAGGGTGAAGGGAAGAGATTTCCAGAGCATAAGAGATAACTTTGAGTTGCTGAGGACCTGTTTCCGAGATAAGGAGGAATATGTCTCCTGAGAGTAAAACCAGATCCATATATTAAGTGGGTGTTGCACAGAGCCAGGTTTGGGTGACAATGAAGGAGAATTTCTTCTGTCTGATGCTGCGTGAGAGTTTCAAGGCATCGACAAGCAGGTGCTCAGGCCATTAAAAGTGGCACGTGGAGAAAAGATGAATCTCCCTGGCCTTCCTCAATTGCTGGCCCTGGCCTCCATTCTCAATGCCATTGACCTTGGTTCTTCTTGTGAAATCTGGATATCTATTTTAGCAGCCTCTGCTCTTTTGAACCTAAAGAGGACTCGGCTCCTACATAGGACCCCATCCAGAGTTTTGTGATAACCGGCCAGAGTTAGGTAGAGAATAACAATAAACGCCCAGGATCCGCAGAGTTAAATGGTCTACTATGGGAGAGCCTGGGCTTCCGATCAGAGACAGCACTCAAAGTGAGGATGGGTCAGCAGCAGATAGCCCTCCTAGGACCCATTCCTGGATGTCTGCTGTTGGATATGTGCCAGAGCAAACCAACCACTTCTAGATAAGAAAACCTTTGAGAGTCCAAACCAGGATCATCAGGTTCTGAAATGCGATTTTCCATGAGAGGATGAAGAACAAAAGAATACAGTCCATCCCTTCACCTGCCAGTCAGCCCGGAGACATGGACACGTAAGACTTCCTGTTTTAACAAGTCACAATCACAACATCCCGAAGACTAGCAGCAACCAATAATAATTTGTTCTATTACAGGCATCTAAAGAGTATTTTGAGCTTTTCAAAGTACTTTGATGTACATGATCACATATGCAGCCCACGCCTGTATCTCAGGAAGGATGGCAAATGATTAAACTGAGCACAAGAACAAAACGATGGGTGAAAAAAAAAAAATGAATGGGGCATCTCCAGGGAATAGCACGAAGAAAGAAAATCAGACTGCTTTCATTGGTACTAAGAAGTCCCTTTGATTCTACAATCCAGGTGCCAACAGGTGGTTCTCAGAGAAGATGAAAAGGTAGCCCACTCCTCTCTCCAGAGCTCCAGGTTTCCGGACGCCATCACCTGCCATGCATCTTTACCCCCAGCACAACATCTTCAAACCTGAACTTGCTCCCCTGCCCTGAACCCATCTACTGTGTTTTCCATCCCAGAAAGCAAGTCCACCACTCATCTCTCAGCCATCCCCACACCAAAAGCCTTAGAGTATCATCTTTGGCCCTCTTCTCTCACGCCCACTTTCCCTATCTGATCATCTTGTCCAGGTTCTGGCTTAACTGCCTTCAAGTCTCATCCTGAACTCCAAACTACTGGGCTAGGATGCTACTGTGTTGCCGAACTCCTGACCATCTCCACACTTACAGGTGAGACCGCACTCCTGATGCACCAAGGATATACCTGGCCAGTGGCCTCTCACACCTAGATAAACCAGAATACATCCCCACCTGCCCTTGCTGAATTGGCCCCCTGGTATCTTTCTGGGCGATCCCCGGGCTTATACCCTGAGCTCCTGCTTTAAGCCTCTGCTACTGGCATCTAGCTCAGAGTCTGGCACAGGGAGGGGGCTCCGGAGTTGCCTGACGGGAAGGCCTATGCTGTAGTGGGCTGGACCATGAGGCTGGTCTCCATAACTGCCAGTCTCCCCACCACTCGAGCCCATGCTCCCCAGAGGACACGTGGAGAGGAGCCTCCATCAAACCATGTGATGGGGAGTCTCTGGACCAAGAAGCTTAGAGCTAAACACTGAATTGCTCTGTGATCTTGGTCTGATGGTCCTGAGCCTTAGTCTTCCTCCTGTCTACCTCTCAGAGTTGCCTTAAGGATCAACATAATGGCGCATCACCAAAGTGGCATTCTTGGGTGGCACGGAGTACCAGCAGTTCTTCAATATGGGTGTGCCCCAGCATCACTCAGAGGGCTCCTTCAAGGACAGATTTCTGGGCTCCGCTCTGAGGATTTTCAAATCATTCGGTCAGGGCATGGGGCTTGAGAATTTGCATTTCTAATGAGTCCCCCAGTGATGCTGACGCTGCTGGTCCAGGACTACACTTTGAGAACCAGTGCTCCAGACCATTTTAAGAGCACTGCCTTTCCACAGCAACCTGGTTTTTCTCCATGAAGCATGCTATTTCAATACTCGACTTTATGTTTACGTTTTATCCTTTTTGCTGTTTTGCTGGAATCTTAACTGAGCCTGTAAATTCCTCTGGGAAGAAATTATACCTTCCACATTCCATATTCTCTCATTTGCTATTTTGCAAAATAATGAGTACATTTCCAGTGTGATTAATAATAGAAAAAGGAAAGGGAGGGGGGGACTCAGAGTACCAACCCCAATAAACAGCATCCACAAATGGATACCAGCCCTGAAATCCACTTAAAAATTAATTATGAGGCAAAGAACATTCCACCATCAGTGGCAATGTGGGAAACAAGATTATGTTCTTGATGACACATTTTGTAAAATGTGGGTTATTTAAGATTTTAGCTGTAACTTACTTAAACACCAACATTTTTTTTTGAAATATAAAACCACAAACAGCATTTCAACTCATAATTTTTATAGTGATAGTCAGACAATTGTGTTTTCAACATGTAAAATCCATTACATAGTCGTGGCAACAGTTTGCAATAGATTGTAAATTTTTATTGAGATGATCATCTTGCGATTGAATTTCAAAATGTATTATATGATCATCAGCAAGTAAGTCCGTGGGGGCTGCTAAAGTACTTTGAGTATCATTTATAAAGATCAAAAACCCTGGAAACTCTTTGATTTACCCAGTGGAAAGAGAAAAGTCTCATTGGCAGGATCAAATCAATTACTTTTATGGATGAATATTGAATTGCAAAGCTGAGATAAGGTATTACCTGGTTTAATAACATAATCTTATGTCCTTCTAAAATAGTAGGTTTCATAATCGGGTTTCAATAAGGAATTTTGCAAAAGGCCCGCTTTTGAAAATAATCAAGAAAATGGCATTTCCATTTATCACATTTGTAACATTCAAAGGCATATTCCCAAGCAACAGACATCCTCACAACCTTGGGTTCCATACCACTGAGATGCACTATGGAAGTACTTCAGAATGATTACCGTCAATTCTCTTACAGTTCTTGTTTCGACAACACGAATGTGTTCCAACATGACTGACATGTTAAGGGACAATTTGAGCATAACACGAGTGTCACATCTGCTGTGTGTGAGTCTGTATAGAAAACACTACCAAAGCAGAAAACTGCATCCAGCTTAACAGACCCACACAGGAACAACCCACCTCAAATGACCACCTGCTACGTCCACTGACCGGACGTCCTATGAGCCACATCCATCCCCAGCGGGTGTCACAACATTCCACCATCTTCAGAAAGCATTCTTCACCACCACTGCTGCCCACAGACTGCAACCTTTTGGACACTTACTTCCAAAGCACACTTGGGTCCCTTCAAGGAAATGCCCCATATACAATGCAGGATAAAGTCATGTCTTAAACCATTAACATGTGTGACACTGTGCCATCATTTTTACTTACTTTCCTCTCTTTTTAAATGTGTCACTGATGAAGTAGGAGTGGTGTGCCCCAATCCTACTTTTTCCCATTACCCTGATGGGTTTTATTGCATAACTTTTCATACTGCAATGATTTTTAGGGACACAGATGTCACATTATAGTAGAACTAATTGTATTTTGTTTTGGTTTTTTGTCCCTTGGGGTCACTGTGCTGACAGGTTTCTCTCCCTCCCCTCCCCGCCCGAAGCCATCAGTGACTCTTTTCCCAGTGGAAGCCAACGGCTCATGCCTCCACTTCCCTACCCTGCGCATGGAAGCTCTGTATTCCGTGCTGACGGCACATACCTCTCTGCTTTCCCTGTGCTGTGACTGATGATCGATGGCAATAGAGTCAGAAAAACTCGAATGCAAATTCTGACTGTGCCACTGGTCAATTCTATGACTTTGGACAAAAAGTTTAAAAATATTGGGTCTCTATTTCTTCATGTATAAATGAGATAAAAGTACATCAAAGGGTTAGGGGAGAAAAATTAGACAAGATAATATGATATGAAGGAAAAACAAAACACCGAGTTCTTTTAACGTCTTGAGTTACAGTCGGAGCTGGAACATCTTAGGGATATAGTCAAAGATATAAACCTAGCCAGTGCCCCAGCAAGAGCCCGGAGTCCCTAGGGCCTCAGTACAGTTGGATCAAAAGAACCCTTTCAGACACGGTCCCAGACATCATCACACTCCTAAGCAGCTTCCAAAAAACCTGAGAGAAACGGCTAGAGCCAGAAGCCTCCTCTGTACACTGAGCTGGGATCTTCCAAAGATACAGAATCCAGATGACCCTTAGAGGGAGAGTCCTAGTCCGGACTCTCAGGTTGGAACCAGGAGGCTCCAAGGTATACAGTGCCAGAAAGCTCTTAGGGACTAAAGCAGTTCCAGAATCCACTGAGAGACACATTCAGGGCCAGGAGGTACTCAAGATAGAGTTGGCACCAGGAACCCTTCAGAGACAGAACAAGGACCAGGAACCCTCAGGGAAACTATGAAAACCAAGGGATCATTAGGGTCACAGGCCCAGCCAAGGGATCCTCAGGGACAAAGTTAAAATCACAAACTCCTTAGATATATAACAAGAATCAGAAGCTCTCAGGGATGTAGTTCAAGCAAGGCCTTTACAAGGCACACAGGGCCAGGAGCCCTCAGGAACACAGGGCCAGGAGCTCTCAGGAACACAGGACCAGGAGCCCTCAGGGAGACTTTTAGCACCAGCAAGCCTCAGACATATGGAGACACCAGATGTCCTTGCAGAGACAGAAACAGTGTCCCACCGGAAATGTTGTCAGGACCAGGAACTTCTCCCTCACATATAGCTGGAGTCGGGTGGCCCTATGACTCACAGTCAAAACCAGGCCATCTCCAGAGTTACCAACAGAGCCCCGAGGTCCTCTAAGGCAAGACCAAAACCCTGACCGTTGCTCTCTCCCACAGGACTCACACTTCCATCAAAGAAGTGTCGGGATGATTGTCCCAGAACTCCAAGAGGAGGACGAACTGCCCAACCTCTCAAGATGGAGTCATAAACGAAGTTCTTACCTGCACACTTGGTTCTGGTGGTGAGGGGAGGCCCTGGTGGTCCCGTGCCTCCCTCCCCTGGTCGTGTGAGCAGCACCCGGATCTCGTACTCCACATCAGGGTCCAGATGCCACAACTTATAGTTGGGAGAGTCCACTATGTGGGTCTCGGCCCAGGTGCCCGTGGTGGTGCGATATTCTACCTCCTTCAGGATGATGGGGCCATCGCCGATGATAGAATTGGCATTTGGCTTGATCCACAGGTATGTGGCCCCGACAGCCAGCAGCTCTGGGGGGGCGATGGGTGTGGGAGGCTCTGTAAGACAAGCAATCAGCAAAAGGATGTCAGACCCGAGTAGTTTACACAGAAGAATCCAAACACATAAGGACAAGGACAGAATTCCAGAGAGAGCAGCTCAGATCCCTTTCTTAACTCCATTCACATCCTACTCGAATTTCCATGATTTTGTATCTACATACCTGAGTCGGTATTTCTTCCCCCACACTACCGTATCTCCTTCATTTAAAGATAATAAAGAAAGAAAGCAATAGTGGGTAAATGGTTTTTCTAGAACACAGACGACAAAGATGGCTGGGTTAATATTCTGCTTTCTATCCTCAAATGAGAACATGCCTTTACAGGAGAGGAGTTTGGTTCAAAGCCTAGGGGAGTCTGAGATTTACAAATATTTCTTTCATAGCCACACACAGGCTGTTAGTGGAAGTTCTCCCCAAGTAGTGCTAAGAGCCTAAGTAGCAAAAGGATGATGGCACGGCAAAAATTCAGCTTCTTCCTCAACTTCAGCAGCGTCCCTCCAGCAGGGAGAATGTCACTGGCACAGTGGCCACTGTGGGAATAGAGGGTCAAGGGAAAAGTCATGCGGCGTTATCTTGCATCAGCTAGGAGTTGCCCCGCTCCCATTAAGTTCTATTTCTTCAGCTAAATAAATGAGAATTTGGGGTGTCTGGGTGGCTCAGTGGGTTAGGCCTCTGCCTTCGGCTCAGGTCATGGTCTAAGGGTCCTGGAATCGGGTCCCGTGTTGAGCTCTCTGCTCGGTGGGGAGCCAGCTTCCCCCTCTCTCTCTGCCTGCCTCTGCCTACTGGTGATCTCTTTGTCAACTAAATAAATAAAATCTTCAAAAATAAATAAATAAATAAATAAATAAATAAACGAACAAGAATTTCAAAAGCCCTTAAGGGAGTCTTTCTGGCAATTCTTAGCCTACTGGCAAAGCTGCAGAAATTAACATTAACTTCGTATTTCCTATTTACCAAGAAATCGCACATGCATTACTTTGTGCAAATCTTAGGACATTACCACCTCCATTTTGATGCATGAAATCAAAGAACCCAAGCAATGAGGTCACCTAACCGAGATCATGAAGCCGGTAAGGCAGGACAGAACCCACATCTTTATGCGTTCCCAGCCCAGCTGTTCCCTTGGAAAGCTGCTTGCCTCTAGCTGTCCATTTTCTAAAAATCAAAGTGTACATACTTGTTATTTTCTCCTATAGCAAAAAATTAGCAGTGAAACAATAAAGAAAATAGGAATAAAGAAAAAATAACTCCCCTTTCCTACCACCCAATATAATAGCCAATTTTATTTCTCCATGTTCCAATTTGTATTCATATATTTAAGCCTTTTTATAAAGCTACAGCAACATATAGGCCCAATGTTTTTATCTCCTCACTTAGGGCTTTCTAAAGACCTTGTTGGGGCGCCTGGGTGGCTCAGTCAGTTGAGTGTCTGCCTTCAGCTCAGGTCATGATCCCAGGGTCCTGAGATGGAGCCCTGCACTGGGCTCCTTGCTCGATAGGGAGTCTGCTTCTCCTTCTCCCTCTGTTCCTGCTTGTGCACTCATTCACTCACTCCTTCTCTCTCTCAAGTTAAAAAAAAAAAAGAAACCTTTAAAAAAATTTTTAAAAATACTTTGTTTACAACATGGATTTTTTAGATTAATTTCACTTTATTTTAAAATTTCTTTTACTTTTTTTTTTATTATGTTCCATTAGCCAGCATATAATACACATCATAAGTTTTTGTTACAGTGGATTTTGTCATCACTATCTTAAATAGCTACAGAATCACACTAAGTAATCTCAAATTGCTGGGCACAGGAGTTGTCCCAACTTTTGCTACAGCAAATAATGTTGCAACGAACATCTCTGTACAAAGGACTCCAGTTTTTCCCGTCTCATGTTCTTTTTTTTGGAATCAATTGCCAGAATTGGGATCTGTCAATGGATAGGAACAAGTTAGTGATTCTTGGAATAGGATTAGGAAGTGGAGGGTGAGAGGAGGCATCTGGGAGTGGAGTACAATGTAGACGAGCTCAAGAACTTTTGGAGGACCTCTAGGCTATTCAGCGGGGTAAGGCAGGTACGGGTTTCAGTCTGGTACTCCAGTGAGAGCCTCAGGATAGATCAGACTCCTTCCATGCTTGTTGTTGTTGTTTTTAAGATTTTATTTTATTTATTTGACAGAGAGAGAGAGAGACAGAGAGAGAAAGATCACAAGCAAGCAGAACAGCAGGCAGAGAGAGAGGGGAAGGAGGCTCCCTGCTGAGCAGAGAGCCCGATGCAGGGCTCGATCCCAGGACCCTAAGATTATGATCTGAGCCAAAGGCAGAGGCTTAACCCACTGAGCCACTCAGGCACCCCCTGTGTTTGTTTTTTAATTAATTACCTAAACACAAATATTCTCCAGAGACAGAATAATTGCTATGAAACAGAGGTGGACAATATTTTCTCAGTGTGACTTGGAGCAAACCTTAAGGGACAACTTCAGATTGCCCTATTATAACCTGCCATTTGTTCAGAGAAGGAAATTAAGCAGATTAGTCAAGCTAGATGCTTTTCTTTACAAAGCCACGAAGGTTATTACTCAAGGCCTTGTTATCTCAAAGGTGTTTGCAAATTGATTTTTGGATAATTTGTTCCAGGTAGAGAAGTTAAGTTGGCAGGCAGATAATTTCTGGGCTCATCCTTTGTGCATTTTAAATATACAGACCCTCTGATCACCATTGTCAACTCTCTAGGGTTCCTATCAGTTTCCAGGGAGGCCCCAAGGGTGGTATTTGGTAGGTCTATGACGATTCTGCCCAACTGCTTAACGTAATTACTCACAGGCTGGCCCTGGACAGAATTAAGAGCAGCAGACTTTAGTACTTTGGGGCTTGAGCAAGTGGCCACATTAAGCTCTCTCCCATCAACTTTACACCACGGTTTTTGCTCTATTTCAGGCATTAGCAATAAATTGCTGACCACCAGAAAGAAAATAAAGTATCAATCTTTCCAAATGTTCCTGGTCTCTTTTCACGAATTTCCGATGGTAGGTACAATATTATAACAAACATTCCCTCGAGTAAATAAATGTCTCCATCTCAAATGACTTACTGGTTCGCATGTCCCTGTGTAGACTAGCCAATGAGGTTCTCCCTCCCTCTGTCCCATCAAGAATATATCATGAAGTACATCACAGAGTTCAGCTACTTGGCTCAAAGCAGCCATCAGATTATTGTTTTGTTTCCTCTTTTGTTAGTAACCACTGATTTATAATTGGCGTTCTTTACAAGTCACACGTTCAAGTGATACAAAGAGAGAGAAGTAGGGATGAGACACATAATTATTATTATTTTTTTAATTTTTTTTGTAAGCACCTCCCTTTTTAAATGAACAGAAAGACCATGTTTATCAGTTCTCCCCTTTAACATGAACTGTTGGACCGGACAGTGCAAGAAGTCGAGGAGGCCACCTAATCCAACAGCCAGAGTCTTCAGAAATGAAACCAAGACCTGGGAGGGCTGATGGCCTGTTAACTAGGAGGAGCTCAGGGGCCGGGCATCAGAACTCAGGGCCCAAGCAGCATTCCTGCTCCTCCCTTTTTCTTCTTGTACTTCAGATGTGTAAGTAATTAGCCAGAAAGATCATTCAGGGTTGTCTTTCTTAGTAGGTTTTACCTTTTGAGGATGCATAGGCCCTTGCAAAGATCTGGTGAGAAATACCGCCTCTCTCCCCAGGAAAATGCACATAAGTCTATCTGTCACTGAGAGTTATGCCCACCACTTCAGGCATTTGTGAACCCTTCTGAAGCCTAGGAATGAACCCCCAAAGAGGTGATATTGAGAAGAAAGGAAAAACACAAGAGATCCTGCTGACAGACCACATGCCCATAATAGCCTACAATCCTTTGGGACCCTGAAGCTACCCTTTGTTGCAGTCCATAGCAGGGGCTAGAAGTTGGGAGTACAATCATGTATGGCAATGGAACTTGATGTTATTATGTTCCCGATCTAGTGCTTCCAAGTTCCCATGGTCCCAAACATCTGGGTAAAAATAAACATGTTAAGGTTTCCATGGGATAATGCAAAGTAAATGTGTAGGTCCTCATGGCCATGGGCTGTCCAACACATTCATAGATTTCACATTTGGGCTAAAATACTTAATGGATAAAGACATGACCCCACCCATGAAATGCTATATCCTAAGTAGAAATCTACAAAGTCTTAGTAGTTTGGGTTGCTGTTACAAAATGCCATAGACTAGGGGACTTAAACAACAGACATTTACATCTTATAGTTCTGGAGGCTAAGAAGTCAAGATCAAGGTGCGGGCCAATTCAGTTCTAGGTGAAAACCCTCTTCTTGCTTTGCTGGCTATCTCCTTGTTATGTGCTCCCATGATAGAGAAAGAAGGATCTCTGGTCTTATCCTCCTCTTAGAAGGGCACTAATCCCATAATAGGAGTTCCACTTACATGACCTCATCTAAACCTACCATCTCCCAAAGCCCTACCCCCCCACCCCCAGCTCCTAATACCATCACATCTGGGGTTAGGACTTCAACAGATGAATTTGGAAAGGGAGGGAGGGACACAAAATCATCTGGTCCCCAGCAGAGGCTATGTTTTCAAACTCATCCTTCTTTTCATGAGGGGCTTTGTCTAACTGTCACGACCTTGAGACAAATGACCAGACAGAACTCCCTGGGAAAGGAAATCCCACCTAGTACATACTCTGCTTCTCATGTCCCAGACAGAGTGCTGAGTATGTGGACTTCAGGGGAAGAGAAACGTGAGCTCTCCGGACGCATGGAACGAGAAGGTGAAGCAGTCAATTAAAGCAGCAATGACAATGGTAGAATGAAGGTCATGAAGGGAGTGGCAGAGGTAGTGAGGGGGCCCATGAAGGGACCTAATCTGGTTTAGAGGTCAGGGAAGCCCTTGCAGAGAAAGCTTGTGACCCATGGGCCCAGGATTCAGGTTAAGTTTATGAACAAAGACAGAATGGACGTTGGGGGTCCTATAGCTGTGAGATGCTGGAGAAGGTACTACACAGGGCCATACTGGGAAACAATTAAATCTCGGTGCTCAGAACATTTGTGAGTTCACTCCTTCTGCAAAGACTGAGCCCCTGCTATCTGTTGCACGCTGTCCTGAGCGCTGAGGATTCAGCAGTAAACAAAATAGACACAATGCTCTACCAGCAGCTCACATTTAACTTTCACTCAAGGACTGAACGAGAGACGCGTAAGAAGAAAAGAAGGCAATTCAGAAACTGATGAGGAGGAGGAAACGGGAGGTGTATGTTTATGGATCGACCAAATAACATGCAGCCATATAAGAGAATACCATACAGCCAGGGAAAAGGAACAAACTATGGACATGTATGACACAGGTGAATCCCAAAATTACGTAATGCAAAAGAAGGAGAGAAAAAGGCATGATGATTCCATTTTTATGAGAAGTTCAAGAAGAGGCAAAATTGACCTATGGTGATGAAAGTCAAAATGCCAGTTACCTATGGGAGCGGGTACTTATTGGGCTAAGGCACAAAAGAACTTTCAGGAGTGCTGAAATGTACTACATATTGATCTGGGTAGTTAAATAATAAAAATCAGAACAGTGGTACCCCTGGTGGGGTGACTGCCAAGAAGGGGACTTAAGAAAACTTTCTGGGATAATAAAAATTTTCTGTATCTTGACTAGGGTTGTGTAAGACTCACGAAGCTGTACTCTTCAAATAAAGGTATTTTGCTGTATGTAGGTGCTATGTTTAAGGAAAATAAAGAAACAAACAAATAAAGTATGACTTGTCTGTGACCCAACAGGTGGGAAGAATGCCACTAAATTTTACCTGGAGCTGAACCCCAAACTATCTGGAAGGAATGAGCCTTTAATCCCTTACCATTTGTCCCCAAATAATTCTACCAGCATCACCAGATGCTTGAATTCCTACTATTCTTCCTAAGAAGAGGTTGTTCCTTCACCCACCAGTTCACATCCATGAGCCTTTCCACATATGAAACCACCATGTCCTTCTTTCTACTTGACTCTGCACTATCACTATGCAAAGCCAGGAATGAGTGCCCCACATTTGATGGCGCTCTCCATCGACAAAGTCTGGAACCAAATCCAGAGGGAGAAAGTCTAGCCTTTGGGGAGCTGAGCTGAGAGATGGCACTGGCCCCTCCCAACCGGGCATCAAACCACTTCAAGGACAAACACCTGTGAGCCTTCCACATACGAGTCCTGGGCAGCAGCTGCCCCGGACCTGCTTAGGCTCTCCTCCAACATGTAGGTGGTGAGGTGACCCCTTAATGTAATTCCGCCTCATCCTCAGGCAGCAATCTCCAGACCAATTCTGTCTTTCTTTCTCCTGCTGTGAGCACTTGTAACAGTTTGACTCCCCAGAAATTCCGACAGAGAGTGAAAGTGCTTCAAATAGCTAGAGAGCAAGCTAGGTGCGTATGTATTGTCTGCTCTAGACAGAAATCAAACCTTTGGAGAAAAACTGAATGTTGCTAAGACATGAAGTGAGAGCCTCGACACGTTTTAGGTGGGTGGAACCTGTCCTCTGACACTTTCCACCGTCCTCCACCCGCCTATCTGATCAACTTTCTAACTGCATTGCTATTTACCGACCCTCGAGAGTTTGTGGGAATGCCGACACCCCCCGACCCACCAACAGACACACAGACCCTCACGCTATTTAATCATTCCTGCTACCATAGGTTAGCTCATGCCACGGTTCTCCATCAGGATAGTTTTCTTTTTACTTTTAACCAAACCAGCCCCATTTTTCTTTTCAATTCTGCTTCATGGATGCTCAAAGCATCATACTCGTTAGATATGCTAGTGACTAGCACACAAGACTGTTTCATAGAATAGTGACTTGAGGATCAAAAAGGAAAATGGAAAACTAGCTTGGAGACAGGGTCCAAATCTTTCTTTGCTCTGTCTTTAGCACGAACCAGCTCTGTGACCCTGGACAAACCACTCAGCCTCTGAGGCTCTCCAGGTTTTCATCTTCAGAATGAAAGACTGTTTCACCATTCTAATTAGAAAACTATCGAGGGCTGCCTGGGTGGCTCAGTGGGTTAAGCCTCTGCCTTCAGCTCAGGTCATGATCTCAGGGTCCTGGGATCGAGTCCCACATCGGGCTCTCTTCTAGGCAGGGAGCCTGCTTCCTTCTCCCTCTCTCTCTCTCTCTGCTTGCCTCTCTGCCTACTTGTGATCTCTCTCTGTCAAATAAATAAAATCTTTAAAAAAAAAAAAAAGAAAACTATCTAAAGCCTATACCAAGGACTATAGAGATGCTGTGGGCATATCTTCACGGACTCCACCTTGACTGTGAGTCGCCAACAGGAGATCCCACCTTCTCCCTTTTGGTGTGGACCCTTGAGGTCTCAGAGCAGAAGACCCAAGCAGACACAGCACTAACTTACCAGTACAGGCCGACCAGAATCAGTCTTTGTGCCCCAGCCCAACACAGAGACCACGTTCAATAAATATTGGATGTTTTATTCAAAAGAAAATTTTTGGTAAGTTTTCCCAAAATAAGATGTTGGGGTTGCCCTGAAGAGAAGAAAGAGTAAGGAGGAGAATGTTACAGAGAACGGGGAGAGGATATTCATGCTAAGAGCTGCAAGTGCTTGGGGAGGAGACATCACATACGTGGAACAAACAGTAATCAAAGACACAGCCAGAGAAAATTTCTTTGAAATAAATGAAGATCTGAGTTTGCCGAGGATGAAGAACACGGTGGGCTTCAGGAAAATCAATGATGAGACTCAAAATTAAGCACAAACCAGTTAATATTTTGAAATACAAGACGAGGAAAGTTCCCACAAGCATCTAGAGTTTTAAAAACCAGCCTCTGTCGAAACAAAGAAGACTAAGCGATCAGTTCCCAGACTTTAGCATTTCGATTTGAAACATGGTGACATAACGGGGAAGTTGATGAAAATAGTAATAATAATCCCAAATGACAGCAGTGCCAGCTCATATGTACTGCAAAATTGTATGCACCTGTCACTGTTCTTATTGACTTACTTGTTTAATTGTCACAGCAACACCAGGGGTAGGTACTATTATGATTCACGTTTGTGTTTGTTTGTTTTAAAAGAAGAAGTGGGGGGGGGGCGCCTGGGTTGACTCAGTTAAGCATCTGCCTTTGGCTCAGGACATGATCTCGGGGTCCTGGGATGGAACCCTGCATCGGGCTCCCTGCTCAACAGGGAGTCTCCCTCTCTCCCTCTCTCTTTCTGCCCCTCCCCCTGCTTGTGTGCATGCATTCTCTCTCTCTCTCTCTCTCTCCCTCTCTCTCTAATAAATAAAATCTTAAAAAAAATAAAAGAAGAAGAAAGAGATGCAGATTAAGTAACTTGCCCAATGTTGAACAACTAGTAATTCAAGAAGCCAGGATCAGGGGCCCAGGCAGCCTTGTGCTGGTGGTGGAGGGTAGGGGGGCTCCCAGCCCTAATAATGTAACACACACACAAGGTTTTAAGAAGATGTTTCATAGCCCAGGGACTTCCCAGCCACAGCTAAACTGGTGCATTTGCACAGCCAACAGAAAGACACTTTCAGACTCTGAAACCTGTGGGAAATACAATGTCTACTTGCCCTTCCTTGGAGAAAAAAATCACTTGAAGACAGACATCCACCTTGGGATGAATCAAAATCATGACTCGAGGATGGAGGAACTGAGTTCCTGAAAGGATCTAATAGACATACCGAACTTCTCTGGAAGAGTCTCTCACTCCTCCCCTTCTCCAGGTGCCTCGCTTTTTCTTGTCCTTCAAGGGTCAGCTCTTCTCTGAGATGCCCTTCTGACTCTCACCCCAAGGCTGGGTCTTAGCCCAGAGTCCTGACAAACATCTTGAGATAAGCATTCTGTGCAAGTGCCTGACTGGAGGAATTTTGAGAAGGAGGAATGGTAGGGGAAAGGTCAGGAAGCCAAACGTGGGTGTGGTTCGAGCGGCAGACTCCAGCAGCCTAACCCCAGGGGAGCTCTGGAGCACAGACTGCACCACCTCCCTTGTCCTCCATGGAGACGAGGGCAGCCATTTGCACACTTGTGTCATTAACTGGCTCCAGGCTACTTTAGGGTGCAGGCCCAGCCCCTCAGCCAAGTAGTGTCCATGTGGCTGAGGACACTTACCCCAGGAAGACTGCAGTAGATTCCTAGGGCTTCTATAACCACGTACTACAAACTGGGTGGCTTAAAGCACCAGAATTCTATTACCCCACCATTCTAGAAGTGAGAAGTCTGAACTCAAGGTGCCAACAGGGACATGCTTCCTCCGAAGCCTCCAGGAAAGAGTCCTTCCTTCTTCTTCTAGCTTCCGGTGCTTTCCAGCAGACGTTCATCTTCCCTGGAGTACAGATGTGTCACGCCTCTGTCTTCACGTGGCTTCTCCCCTGTGTGTCTGTGTCTCTATGTGCACATTTCCCTCTTGTGATAAGGACACCAATCACACTGGATGAGCTCCCACCCTTCCCCAGTATGACCTCGCTTTAACTGAATAAATTACATCTGCAAAGACCCTCATTTCCAAACATGGTCACGTTCTGAGGCTCTAGGAAGAACCTGAATTCGCAGGGGAACAATCGATATTCAAGCTAGTAGAGGGGGCAGGTGGGAGCCTTCGGCAGCCACACTCCTGGCAGCCAGGGGCTGGGTGCACCAGGCAGGGGAGGGAGACATGCATTGGGCACACCAACAGCATCCTCTGGAGTGGACAGGCCCTTCAGGGCTCCCTGAGCACGAGTTCATCCCAGAACTTGTACGGCACATGGAGATGACTTGCTGGTGGATCTTTCTCGAGAGCAAACACCAAGCCATGTGTGCTTGGGTCCCCAGGCCCCATCATGGGCCCTGCTCTAGGGTGAGCTGGATCGTGGAGTCAGAGCATCCCAGCAGTTTTTGCCTTCCCAGTGTGGGATTTGAGGACATGGACCACCTATGAGCATTTATTCTTCCCTTTTCTGGCATAAACATTTCTAGTTCTTAGGATTCTAAGCAACTTCTCCCTATGGCTGAGCTACCTTCTCTACCCCATCTGCAGCAGATTGTGGGGGCACCCAGGCCATGTTCTCTTGACTTACCTTGGGGTCACTTGTAGTTTCAGTGGATAATACTACCATGCACCAGTGACTTCCTAACCCCAGCACCAACATGCCCCGGCCTAGAAGCTTCCTACAGCTGCCAGGGTTTGCTGGACCCACTGTGGGAAAGACTGGGCATGCCAGGGTATTACCACTCCCTGCAACCACTCTTTCCCAATAGGGAACAGGAGCTACTGGACAGACAACAGCCCAGTTTCCCTGACCCTTGGTGGGACAACGGGCCTGCTTTACTTAGTCTTTTAAAGGATCTCTAGCCGACCTGAGCATCAGAGGTTCCCCAGAACGACCAGCTCATTCATGCACACTCTAGGAGAAACCAGCCTCTTCCTTTCCTGCCTCACTGCCCCGCCCCTTTACCACTGTTCTCTTCAATTTCCAGATAAATAACTTGCAAACCATTATCTCAGGGCCCGTTTGCGGAGAAACCCAAGGCAAGAGATTAGGAAAACCAGGGCAAGTTATTTAACTTCTCTGTGATTCGGTTTCCTCATCTGTAAAATGGGGACGATAACCCCATTATAGATATAGACACAGATAACCGCACCTCCCGCACGTGGGTTTGCCATGAGGATCCCATGAGGTAGTAGAGTCAGGAATTCCCAGAACAGTCCCAGCACATCCCAAGTGCACTGTGTAGACTACCGTCTCCAACCTCCCAACCAGCAATTGGTGGGAAACCTAGCTGGTGCCCTCATTTTGCACTACCCCCCCCCACCCATAGAGAGACACAAAGATTCTATTAAATGTGCTCCCTTTCCCATGTCAGGATAAAGAGAGGCCCCAGTAATGTCAGAGTATACTCCTGCCAACATTTCCACAAGCAGATACATTTAAGAGCTCAGCCTCGGTCTACTTAACACAGTCGTGTTGCAACCAATGAAGTCATTTTAAAAAAATGCATAATTCAGTAACGACTCAGCACCAGGCGGGATTTCATGATCTGTAACACTCTGTCTGCTCCTGGCTCCTCTTTTTCCCCCAGCGCCTCGATATTTTTGAGATCACTCTTCTTTGGGCCACTTCCCAAAATTAAGAACAGAGTAATCATTCTAGAAGAGCCTTTCTTTCCTGGCCAGCTAATCAAGGGTCCTAAGAAAGTATGAATCAGGAGTCTATCTCCCCACCCCAGGGAGGGAGCGATGGCCTTGGAGAGCCAGGGTCCCAGGCCTTTGGAATCAGAGGCCACACTGTAGAAGTATCTCGTTCTGGAACAGCCCAGGTCCATGAACAGGCCTGGTCTGCCTCCCCTGCCCCACCTCTGCCCAGCAGGTAGGCTCTAGAGAATTGGGTGGAAGGAAATCAGGCCTTGGCCAGTTTGAAGCTCTGATTCCAGAGACGTCCTGTCACACCCGCAGGAGGCAGCAAGGGCAAGGGACAAGGGCGAATAATCTCCCGACATCATGTGTGGGCTCTAGTCTAGGATTTATGCATGTGGACTCACTGATTCCTCCTGGCACACCCTGAGGTAAGCGCTATCACAGTATCCATTTTACAGGTGAGGGAGACCACATCCCAAAGGAATGTGCTAGTTATTCACCTCCGGTCCTTTGGCTCCAAGGCCATGGTGTGAAAAGCGGCTCTGTAATGCCCGGGCACAGATTCTACACACTGCACTAGGGATTCCCTTACCGGCCTTGGCTCAGTCCGACCTGCGGAGGCTCCCTGCAGAGACCAGCAATGTGGAAGAGGGAAGGAGATGCGCGGACATCGCGCATCGGCCCCTGCAGAAGCAGTACCATCTGTGGTCTCCGTCTTCAGAGGGCTCCGCATCGCCCAGCAGGGTCCCTCCTCCACATGCCCATTCTCTTGTGTGACCACAGCGCCACGTGTGAGAGATGCTTCCTGCAATTCCTGGCCCCCTCAGTGTCCCACGTTTGCTCTGTCATCCTCCCAACACTTGTGTAACTCTCTGTCTGGGGCACCTGGGTGGCTCTGTCGGTTAAGTGTCTATCTTTGGCTCAGGTCATGATCCCAGGGTCCTGGGATGGAGCCCCACGTCGGCCTCTCGGCTCAGTAGTGACCCTCCTTCTCCCTCTGCCTCCTACTCCCCCTACTTGTGTTCTCTCTCACAATTTCCGTGAAATAAATAAATAAAATCTTTAAAAAAATTAAACACCTCTTTGTCTGAAGTACCCACTACGGTTTGGGGTTTCCTTCCTAGATCCCGACTGACAGAAGATCTTATAATTCTCTCCACCTTGTGGCTGACGAAACAAAGGCCCAGAGGCCGAGAATCCTGACCCAGGTCATGCAGCTAGGACCCGGTGGTGCTGGGGTTTGGGGATGGCTTGCTCTGGTCCTCAGGTCTGACCGATGCGTGGAACTGCCAGGGTTCTCAACACCGGGGGCAGCTGGAGAGCAAGACTGGCAGACGAGAGCCAGGGAGAGAGGGGTTCTATTCAATGAACAAGTACCAGGGGCTGGATCTGTGTTCTGAAGACAGGAAGTCAAAGCAAAGTATCGTCCCCACCCCGGACAGACCTAGGAGGCTGGGGAGTGAAACAGAGGCAGGGATCGCTAAGATGCAAAATACGGTGAGGAAGGCCAGACAGCGGCAGGCTAAGGTCTGGGGGACACCCAGAAGAGTGTGGTACACAGAATGGTGGCCCTCAAGAGATATCTGTGCCCACATCCCCAGAACTTTACATGGCAAACATGACTCTGAAGATGGGATGAAGTCATGAGTGGGGAGAGTGTCCTGGCCTGGGGAGGACCCAGTGGAATCAGAAGGCTCTAAATGACTGAGGAAAGCAGAAGAGTCAGAGACAGAGAGGGGCCAGCAGATGCTGCGCAGCTGGTTTCCAACACGGAGGAAGGGGCCACCACAAGGAATCCAAGTGGCCTCTACAGACTGCAGGAGGCAAGGGAAGAGACCCTCGCCCAGAACTGAAGAAATGCAGCCCTGCTGCCCCACCGTAGACTTCTGACCTCCTCCATGTTCGGAACATAATGAGTTTTTACGTTTTAAGCCGCTAAGTCTGTGGTAATTAGTCAGAACAGCCCTAGGGAGGGACGCGGAGGCAGCAATCAGATGGAGGGCATGAGGGAAGGCATCGTGGAGAAATCAAATCATGAAGTTGTGAGAGAAAGAGAGAGCCTCCTGGGAAGGAGGCACCTGCGTGGGGACGAGAAAAGCCAGGGTCACTCCGGAATGGCCCGGCTGCTGGAACATGGTCAGGGGAGGGGGAAAGGGCCCAAAGGCAACTGGAGAGGTCAACGGGGACCAGAGAGGGAAGAGTCTTCCTGAGGAGCCAGGGCTTCAGCCTGAGGCTTTGTAAGGAGTCACGTGATGTGCGAGCCTGTTCTTTCTGGACGATTCCTGAGAGCCAGGAGAAGAACAGGTCCGAAGGAGAGACATCAGAGTCAGGGGGCATCATGTCCACCACTGAGAAGGAGATGATGATGTCTGGACCAGGATAATGGCCATGGGGCTGGAGAAAGAGGACTAGACACGGGTTTAGGACATTGGCCAGGACTCAAGTCTCTGATTGGACCGAAGGGGCAGCAAAGGGACCAGAACTTGCACCAGGACCAACATAAGACTAAGATCCAATAGGCCAGGTGAGTCCTGGGCACATGCACACGTGTGGAGGACCAGTCCTTCCTTGACCTCCACAACGCCTGCCTGGTCCGCATACATGGTTTCTGTTCCACGCGTCCTGCCCAGCATCCCTGGGCACGGCACTGGCTTCCGCACACAAGGCCCCATACTCTGGACTCTACCCTTTCGCATGTTCATATTCATTTTCCCATACCACGGGCAGACAGACAGACAGTGTGACTTAGAACCTCCATCACTTATTTTTAAGACTTTGGGCAATTCAATTAATTCCCTTGAACCTCAGTTTCTTCATGTGTAAAGCCAGGGTAACGGATCCCGTCCCACTGGGTCCTGTTGAAGACCCAATGCAAGTATCTGTAACATGACGGGCCCCCAGTGAAACGTGAGCTATTCCCTTCTCCCCTGCCTTGGGGCCTCCCGCACTTGTCCCTCTCCCCAGCCCACAGCCCCCTCCGTTAAGGATCATCCCGCCGTTCTCAAGCCCCCCACGAACTCCGCTCTGGGCATCTGAGCAGCACCAGGGCACCTGGGGCTCATGAAGCTGCATGTGGGAACCGCTAATCTCCCACCCAGATGGGCAACGCACCCTCCACGAGCACCAGGGGGAAACACGGGGGCCGTCTTCACAGAACACATCTGAGAAGAGCTGGAGGAGCAGGAGAGCTGGGTGGTGAGGAGGGAGGGTGGGAGGGAGGAGAGAAAGAGGCAATTCAGGGCAACCTGAGTCCAGGCAGTTCCCTCAGTTGCTATGTTACCAGCCACAGGAGAGAGAGCAAAGGAAAGGGGTGGGGGCTTTAGAGATATTGTTATTTTGCAAATTTCTCTCCTCAGCATATCCCTGGGTGCCAGTGCGGGGTGGGAACAGGGAGAGGAGGTACTGGGCTCTAAGCAGCTCAAACAGCCGAAGTGACTACAAGGTTTGACGGCTCTCAAGTGTCAGGAAAAGGTGTCCAGACGGATTAAGGGGCTCAGGACAGGCTGCTCAGTTGGTGGGGAGAGTTTAAGAGGTGAATGCCCCCTTTATAAAAGGGATCCGAGAAACATGGCTTCTTCCAACCTCCCCACCCCCACCGCAGGCCCCACCGGGGCTGCCCCTGCCTTCTGCCACATCCAGCAGGAAGACAGAGCTGGTGTTAGCAGGCCTACAGAGCAGCGCTCTGGGGAAGGCCTCTGAACACAAGAACACGGAAAGGTCTCATAGACCATGGGCCACTGAGGCCTCACAGACCGGACGCCATAATTCTGACTCAAGCAGGTGGACAATGGACTCTGAGATCCGGAGCAGTGGCTTCAAGTTGGCACCCACCACAGGCCACAGGACCTTGGTACTTCTGTGGCAAGGAGAGAATATGGAAGGGGAGAAGAGGGCATATTTACTGGGTATCCCATTTCAGGCACTATTCTAGATGTTTCTAACACCTCTGTCATGTGCTTCTTAACCACAGACAGAGGTTAACCCAGAGAAATACAGAGCAACTTCTGAGGTGATCGACAAAGTGACAGAGTTTCTAGACAGAACGCCTCCCTGGGACAAAATTCTAAAAGAAACTTGCATTTTTACATGTAGAAAAGGTTTCAAGGGAATACCACCTTTACACAAATTCTTTCAAAAGAATGCAGAAGAAATACTTCCCAGCTCATTTGACAAGCCTAGGATAACTGTCATGCCAAGACCTTACGAGGATATCACAAGAAAAGAAACTTCCAGGCCAATCTCTCTCATGAACAGAGAGATAAAAAGCCTACACATTATATTAGCAAACCAAATCCAGGGATACATAAAATGAGTACTAGATCGTGACCACAGTGCGTTCATTCCAGGAATACAAGATCAGTTTAATATTAGAAAATTAGTCAGTATAACTCATCATGTTAACAGACTGAAAGATTAAAAATCATGCAACAATCCCAAGAGATACCAAGGAAGTATCTGACGAAAGTCGGAATCTATCCACGATAAAACTTTTTTTTTTTAAAGATATTATTTATTTATTTGACAGATAGGGAGAGAGCGAAAGTAGGCAGAGCAGCAGGCAGAGGGAGAGGGAGAAGCAGGCTCTCCACTGAGCAGGGAGCCTGACGTGGGGGGCTCGATCCCAGCACCCCGGGATCACGACCTGGGCTGGAAGACAGCTGCCTAACCCGCTGAGCCACCAAGGCGCCCCTATCCACAATAAAACTTTCAACAAGCTAAGAAGAGAAGGGAAAGTTCCTTAATCTGATAACAAGTATCCAAAACATGGTCTCACATCACAATCCATGGTAAATACTAAATCCTTTCCCCCAAATCTCCCCAGTTTTACTGGATGCTCGAGCCATGGCCATGGGGTAAGAAAAAGACATAAAAGACATTAGGATTGGAAAGGAAGTAATAATCATTATTCATAGACTATATGACTGCGTATGGAAAAAAACCCCAGAGTCTCAAATTAGGATGAAAATCAAAAGCGAGTCTAACATCCTTTCATATATTAAAGCCAATGTACTTTGCCGTGCTGTTAGATTTCAATCAACAAAAAGGGAAGAGCTTCCTATCATCCATTTGCATGATATGTATAAGCTTTTCTTTTTTTTTTTAAAGATTTATTTATTTATTTGACAGACAGAAATCACAAGGAGGCAGAGAGGTAGGCAGAGAGAGAGGAGGAAGCAGGCTCCCCACTGAGCAGAGAGCCCGATGCGGGGCTCGATCCCAGGACCCTGGGATCATGACCTGAGCCGAAGGCAGAGGCTTTTAACCCACTGAGCCACTCAGGTGCCCCTGTATAAGCTTTTCTAACCCTGCTTCTATTTCTTCCCTCTTCAGATCTATTCTCCACTCTGTGTCCTGTCTTAACCTGATCTTCCAAAAGTAACAACTATATTCTATTACGTGGCCTCAAGCACCATGAGGGACAGGGCCCCGCGGCCTCTTCAGCCTCATCTCCTGCCACTGGCCCTCCTGCTGCTCAGGCTCCAGACACATAGGTCTGTTTTCAAATATTCCTAATGTGTTGTGAGCCTTTCTACCTCAGGGCCTTTGCCCACACTGTTTCCTCTTCTCCCTGTTCCACCTAGTTTACTCTCCACAGCTCAGCTCAAACCGTATTTCCAGACCTCCCCGGAAGCTCTCAGACATGCTTCTTCAGGGCAGTTACATTTTGTGTGACCATTCCCGCTGGTCTCCTCCACTAGAATGTAAGCATCATGAGGGCAGAGGCCACGTTGATATTTTTCAGTATCTTATTCACAGCACCTGCCTTGATCCTTGGCACACAGTAAACACTTCATAAATATTCATTGAATGAATGAGTCAGTGCAAAAGCCAGAAGAATCTTCTGTCAGGGAATCTGATTTTTTTTTTCCCCATTAAAGTTTGGAATGAAGAATATTTTGAGAGTAGAGAGGAGTCAGAGGAATTGGTGGCTTGAGATTATCAGAAAACTCAGCAGTACAAGAAGCCTTGAACAGAGCACACTACCTCAGAAAGGGGCTGCTCATCTCTGCCCAGAAGGACCCCAGGAACCCAGCTTGCCACTTTAAGCATCGGTGTTAATTTTTTTAATTAAACTATTTTGAGGTAATTATGGATTTACACCAATTCCAACCAATAATAGATGCTATGTATCTTTATTTTTATTAACATACAATGTATTATTTGCCCCAGTGGTATAGGTCTGTGAATCATCAGGCTCACACATTTCACAGCACTCACCATAGTACATACCCTCCCCAATGTCCATAACCCAGCCACCCTATCCCTACACCCCCACCCCCACGCCCCAGCAACCCTCCATTTGTTTCATTAGATTAAGAGTCTCTTATGGGGGCACCTGGGTGGCTCAGTGGATTAAGCCGCTGCCTTCAGCTCAGGTCATGATCTCAGGGTCCTGGGATCGAGTCCCAAATCGGGCTCTCTGCTCAGCAGGGTGCCTGCTTCCCTCTCTCTCTCTCTGCCTGCCTCTCTGTCTACTTGTGATCTCTCTCTGTCAAATAAATAAATAAAATCTTTTTTAAAAAAAGCAATATTTCATCTGTGATGAGGTTTAAAAAAAAAAAAAAAGAGTCTCTTATGGTTTGTCTCCCTCCTGATCCCATCTTGTTTCATTTTTTCCTTCCCTACCCCCTACAACCCCTGCCTTCTCTCTCAAATTCCTCATATCGGAGAGATCATATGATAATTATCTTTCGCTGATTGACTTATTTCACTCAGATGCTATGTATCTTTTACTCAGCTTCCCCAATGATAACTTTGTGCACGAGGGGCATACTGGGTGGGGCTCAGTCTCTTAAGCATCCAGCTCTTGGTTTAGGCTCAGGTCGTGGTATCAAGCCCCAAGTCAGGCTCCAGGCTGAGTGCAGAATATGCTTAAGATGTTCTCCCGTTCCCTCTCAACCCCTCCCCACTGCTCACTTGCTTGCTTGCTCTCACTCTCACTCCCTCCCCTGTCCTCCCTAAAATAAACAAATCTTTAAAAAAAAAAAAACCCTATCATGCAAGGGTGAGGATCATGTTGCTTCCAAATATCCTGCTTCCAAGAACACCAGGGGTTGGAAAAACCAGTCTAGGCAAAGGACCTGCATCAAGAGCAGGACTGAAATACATTAATGTGGGTGTTTGAGCCTGCAAAGTCTGACCGTGGAGTCTGGCAAGATGGCTTCTCCCAAGAGCATGCCAAAGAGGCACAGATGACAGTACAAATCCTGAAAGATACAGGGATTACAGAACAGGAGCCGAGAGTTATAAATCAGATGTTGGAGTCTGCTTTCTGATATGTGACCACAATTCTAGATGATGCAAAAATTTATTCAAGCCATGCTAAGAAAGCTACTGTGGATGCCGATGATATGTGATTGGCAATCCAGGGTCGTGCTCATCAGTCTTTTAAATCTCCTCCCCCAAGAGATTTTTTATTAGATATCGCAAGGAAAAGAAATCAAACTCCTTTGCCATTAATTGAACCACATTCAGGCCCTAGGTTAACACCTGATATGTATTGCTTGACTGCTCCAAATTATAGACTTAAATCTTTACCCAAAAAAAGGCATCTACTTCTATGGTAAGAATAACAGCTCTGCGGTTAAGTGTTGGCTGAGTTACTAGCAGACCAAGTACTCCCACACTTAGCACACCAACCCCAAAACCGTAGCTGCGTCAACTGAAGGAGGGCCTCCAATGTCCCTCAAAGGGCAAAGGTTTACAGTACAGATGCCCACGTCACAGTCCCCAACTGTAAAAGCATCAATTCCTGCAAGATTGCAGTTCAGAATGTTCTGATTAATCCGTCATTAATTGGGGCCCAAAACACGAGTACTACTAAGATGGTGGCCATCACCAAATATTACTGAGGAATCATCAAATGCATTGAAAAGAAAAGGAAGAAGAAGGATGAGGAGCAGCAGCAGAGGTGGGAGGGGGAGAGGGAGACAGAGACAAAGAAGATGAAGATGACAAGGACAAAGAGGACAAAGACAAAGAAGATGAAGACAAAGAGGAAGAAAAAAAGGAGAAAAAGGAGGAGGTGGAGGAGGAGGAGGAAACAATTTGTAATCTAGCCCTGATGCCTGTAACATGTACACTTGGTCCTGAATCCATTGTACTGAAATTACATATGCATGCTGGATGCTTCCAAGTTGTGTTGTAGAAAACTTAAATGATACTTAATGAGTAAATATAGATATCCTTCCCAATTGAGATGTTGGATTTTAATAGGATTAGCAATGGTTTTTCATCAGCCTTTAAGTGTAAAAAATAAAGCTGTCATTCATAAAAAAAAAAATCTATCATACAATATTACAACCAGAACATTGACACTGAAAAAGTCAAGATGTAGCACATTTCCACCACCAAAGGGAACCCTCATGTTGTTCTTTTATAACCGTACTCACCTCCCTCCTCACTCCCCCCAACCTTATTCTCAAGCCCTGGGAACCACGAGCCCATTCTCTATTTCTAAAATTCTGACATTTAAAAAATGTCCATAGTCTTTGGGGATTGGCTTCCTTCACTCAGCATAATTTCCTGAAGATAAAACCAGGTCATTGCACATAGCCACAATTCATTTTTTTTTTTTTTTAATTGCTGAGTAGGATTCCATGGTACAATGTACCACAGTTAACCATTCACCTGGTTTAAAAAAAAAAACAAAAACAAAACTGGGCTGTTTCGGTTTTTAGCTACTATGAAATAAAGCTTCTGTGAATAATCATGATTATACAGATTGTGTGTGACTATTGGTTTTCCTTCTTCTGGAATAAATGGCCAGGAATGCAACTGCTAGGTCCTATGAAACCTGGAGCTGCCAGACTGCTTTCCAGAGGGCAAAGCCACCTTGTACTCTCGCCGTCAACGAATGAGGGATCGGAGTTCTCTGCATCTTCAGGAATATTTGGTGCTCCCATTTTGTCTCAGCCATCCTGGTACGCAGTGATACGACACTGTGGTTTTAAAGTTGGACTCCCCTAATGACTACTGATATGAAACATCTTTTCATGGGTTTGTGTGCCATCTGCATATCCTCTTGAGTGAAACGTCTGCTCAGAACTTTTCCATTTTCTTTTATTTTTTTAAATAATTTTTTAAATTTATTTTCAGCATAACAGTATTCATTGTTTTTGTACCACACCCAGTGCTCCATGCAATCCGTGCCCTCTCTAATACCCACCACCTGGTTCCCCCAACATGGGAGTTAGGAGAAGGGAGTTGGGGGAAATTTGAAGGGGAGGTGAACAATGAGAGAACTTTTCCATTTTCTAATTGAATTGTTGGTTTTGGTTTGGCTGGTTGGTGCTGTTTTTGTTCTGCTATACAGTGTGTTGTGTTTTTGGAACTCTTTATGTAGTGTAGATACTAGTCCTTTGTGGGTTTTTTTTTTTTAAGATTTTTTAATTTATTGATTTGACAGACACAGATCACAAGTAGGCAGAGAGGCAGGCAAGGGTGGGGGTGGGAAGCAGGCTCCCTGCTGAGCAGAGAGCCCGATGCCCCCCAGGACCCTGGGATCATGACCTGAGCCGAAGGCAGAGGCTTTATCCCACTGAGCCAACCAGGCGCCCTGATACTAGTCCTTTGTACACACATGGTTTGCAAATATTTGCTCCCACTCTATAGCCTGTCTTTTCACTGTCTTCATGGGAGCTTTGACAGGGCAGAAGTTTTAATTTTGACAAGGTTCAATTCATCCATTCTCCCAGTTATAAGTCATTGCTTCAGTGTCAAGCCCACATGCATTTTTTACTTTTTTTTACTGTACTCAAATTCATCAGCACTCACAAATCAGTTCAGGTTCCTGACAAAATTGTGTTCAATCAAACATTCAGTTGGCAAACATATAACTATATTTGGTTCTATTTCCTGCCATAGAGCATTTTTCAGTAACAGAGAAATGCTGAAAAAATATGTCTGTTTTGTTTTGCAAGTTTTAGTGGCACTTTTCATTTATTTTTCAGAGGCATAATACTTTTAAAATTGTGTTTTCAATCAGGATGATGGATAGTTGCTTAAAAATGGGAACTAGGAAGCATATGCTCAAAACTATTAAAAAGATGTAAGATAGTAAAATCCAGAACCTATAACCCAAGAGGCATGTGTCCAAGGTGGCAATGTCCTTCAGAATCCCTTCATTGAACTTGACAGGGAAGAAGATGGCAGTGTTACCCCAAATTCAATCAGTGCTTCATTATTAAGCAGCTGTCAATCTGGGAAGTGTAAAATATACTTAGATACTTAATATACGACCTTTGTTACTATAGAGCTGTAAAGAGCTGAAACTCAGTATCTCTTGTGCCAGAAAATTCTGAACCATATCTGCAAATGACCGTCACTTTTTTGGTGGTGCTTGGAGACCCCAGTTGCTGTGGGAAGTCTCTAAAATGCCCCCCCATGCTTTACTTTTCTGATATCTATGCTCCTGTGTAACACTGACTGACCCCTTGAAAGTGGGCTAGGCCTCTTGTTCACTTCTAACAAAAGGAAGATTGCAAAAGTGACATGACCTTGTTACTACTGAGATTACATTACAGAAAGACTACCACTTACCTTGCTCTGTCCTTTTCTCTCCTTGTGTATCTCTCTATTCCCCCTCCCTTTCTTTATTTCCCTTTCCTTTCCTCTCCTCCCCCTTTCCCTCTCCCTCCTTCCCTTCTCCCTACTCTCTCCTCCTCTTTCCCTCCCTCTCCCTCCTGCTTCTTCTCTCTTCTCTTCCTTTCTCCCTCCCCCTCCTCTATCTACCCTGTTGTGAGTTGTCTTATGGACAGCCATACATTCCCAAAGAAATGATTAACTTCAGCCAACAGCTAATGAGGCTCTGAGACCAACAGCCACGGGAGCCCTCTTTTCAGAGGATCTTCTAAAGGCTTCCAGCAGCCATGTGAGTGTGTGAACTTGGGAGCAGATCTCCCCGCAGACTAGACTCGAGATGACTGCGGCCTGTGAGAGCCCCAAGCTAGGCTCACCCCATAATGCTGCACCACCATCCCTAACCCATGCCTCTGAGAAAATAAATCCTTGCTGGTTTAAGCAACCACATTTTGGGGTAATATGTGACTAATACTGCATACCTACTCCATAAATAGTTATAAATGTGAAGGAATTTTACCAGACGTTTTAGAGACTAAAAAGGGAAAAGTCTTGGCTACAAGTTAACATCAAGAGGCACAGACGAATGCACACACACAATGCTTACACCTTCCTTCAAGATCGGTTTCAGAATCACCTTTGAAATTACAGCACACCAACCAGGCAGAAGCCTGGGGAGGACTTGGCTGAGTCTATTTGAGATAAAAGTAAAAGGAGGCACCCTACTTTTCCTGAAGAATGCCCTCAAAGGAGACATTTTAATGCACTTAAAAACATGTTGGAACACTTGGTAAGCCCTGTGCTTTCTTTTTTGCAGCGGTAAGCAAACAAGGGAATTAACATCTGCCCATTTGGTATAATTATTCCATATATGATTGGACAGTGATACCCATGAAGGCATTAACTTGCCATTACTTCGAAAAGGATATACCTGGGAAGAAACAGTCACCAAACTACAGATGGATGTTTGCCCAGATGGGACTCAGTGGAACACAGATACCACCGCAGGGTAGGACAGAGGGGTCTCCACCAAGGAAACATGAATTCAAATGTTCTAGCACATACAGCATCATTTACGAAGAAAAGCTAGCCTTAAAATCTGTCTCTTTATTTCTTAATGCGGTGGGATAAAATGAAGGAAAAGGCCTAAAACTCACCTTTGTAGTCATATGCGCAATAAAATGAGAAGTGAATGTGAAAGCTTGCCCTACTACAAAGATATACCTTGGCCTATTCGGTAGGGCACATTGATGGTCTCAGCGAAATTGCTCTCATTTTTCATTGAAGAAAAACACATATAAGTAATAACAAGCTTAAAAAAAAAAATAAAAGCCTTGCCTAAAACCTCTTCTAGATCTTAATCAGGAAAGCAATCTGATTAAAGTCACATACACCAAAGGACAAACAGGTTTAATGTTGCGATCCTCCAAGGTATTAACTTTTTTTTTTTTTTTTTTTTTAAAGAACTGATCTCGAAGGGCATCCTTCCTAGGGAGCCTTTCACAGCTTGGAGGCCTTTAATGTTCTCTTAAAATGGGCCCATGAATTTCCTCTCCTACCTTTGATTCCCCTCGGGGAAAGGAAATGTAACTCTACATGTTCCTGATTGGAAAGCTCAGTGAGGTTTCCCAACAGCTAAGATGTACTCAAGACTGACCCCAAACCATAGGTGTTCTGCCCAGAAGGTTGATGTGGGAGCATTTTGGTATCTTGCAGTCAATTCAAAAGCTAAAGCAACCAGTTCCTTTGCAGACAAGCAGCATGAAATGAGCCCCCCTCCTAAGAAATGGGAAGTCCCTGCAGGGCTGGAAGCTCCCCAGGAGTCCTCTAGGAGGGCTGGGCTGAACCCACACCTGAATGTCAAACAGCTTGGACCCTGCCCTGCCCATTTCTTACATAGTACCAAGTACCATTTGACCAAAGACCCTTTGGATTAGGCTCTGCTACTCTTTTATTTTATTTTATTTTATTTTACTTTAAAGATTTATTTATTTGACAGAGAGAGAGAGATCACAAGTAGGCAGAAAGGCAGGCAGAGAGAGAGGAGGAGATGCGGGGCTTGATTCCAGAACCCTGGGATCATGACCTGAGCCAAAGGCAAAGGCTTTAACCCACTGAGCCACCCAGGCGCCCCTATGCTACTCTTTAAAAAAAAGACCTTTAGTGGTTGTACCCGTGGCTCGCACACAGCTGTGTACAAGAATCATGTGGAGGAGTTCTAAAGCATCTGATGTCTAGCTTCCAACATTTACCTATCAGATCAGAATTTCTGGGGTGAGACCTAGGCACCAGCATTTTTTTTTTTTAACACTTCAGGTTTTTTCAATGTGCAGCCAAGTTTGGGAACCACTGCATTACCTCCTTCATTTCCTGTACAATGACAACATGTAGGGCAACCGAGTAATTCCTCAAACACTCTGCCCTTCACATAGTAATTCTGCATGTGTTTCCAGTCTCCAGTCTTGCGGACAAGGCATTGGAGGTAGCAGTGAATGAACACATGAATGAAGGAAGGAAGGAAGGAAGGAAGGAAGGAAGGAGTGAAAGGCCTTGCTCACCTGTGTTCTCCTGGCTTGGAGGACTTCTAATGCTCACAGAGAGCCCTGCAGAGAGGAAGCCAACAACTTACTCGCAATCGTGGAGTTCAATGCACAAAATCAAAGCAGTGAAAGGGGGTAACAAAGGAGAAATCTAATCTCATGAGGTTTTCTTTGCCAACTACCTAAACATCAGTAGAAAGCATAGTCCCAAGGGGGCTACGACATCACCTCTTACTTGTGTATTCAGACACTCCGTGTGTTTGCACAGAATCACTAGGATTATCCACGGGCGGCATGCGCTGGCTCAGAGAGTTCATCCTTCAAGGCCCTGCTAATATTTTGTCTGCTTGGGAAAGCCTCCCCGACACGTTCCAAAGTGTGGTACACACCAGTGGTACACACGCGACTCAATGAGGGGCATACCAATGGGCACTGACCCATACATTAGTGTAACAGTCGAAGACGGACTTGAGTTTGCATTAGAAACCCACCAGACTTCCTTTCACTATTGTAATGTAACGATTATAATGATATGAATTCTCATTTGAGAGATCAAGGAAAGTGCATTTTTTTTTTTTTAAGCAGAAGTGTTAAATAAGAGAATAGATAAGGGAAAGAAATTATGGAAGTGGGCACAGAACAGACCAATGTGGGGAAAACGCTGTGGGGGGCCTCATCAGCCCACCGTGGCCGGCACTCCTGGCTGTTTACATCCGGGCCTTTCTCCCCTTCCACAGAGTCGCCACAAGACGGGGATGCAGCCGGTCAGGCTTCTGTAGCCTTCGCTCTGTCAGACACGGCACCTCAAGAGGAACTGTCAATAGAAACCATTTTTCTTTTATTGTGTTACCAGCCCCATTTAGGGTAAAACCATTGACGAAGGAGTGAGCTTATGAAACAATTCAGGTCATTGCTAAAAATGTAAAATTGATATTACCCTCAGGAGCAGCCCTAAATAGATGAGGTGTCGTGTCGCCCTTCTCCCCCTCCTCAGCTCCCCACCGGGGCGCGCCCTGATCCTTCTCCCTGACAGCTCCCTAGCAGCAGCAAGAGCTAGACCCTGACTCCCTTCCACCAGCTTGGCCACTGGGTGGCCGGATCTGGGAAGGCACGTGCGTCACAACAGATTCGAGAGAGTTCTTGACATCGTGTTCAACCCTCTAAGCCAGTGTTTGGGGTTTTTCAGAGAACTAACTCCAACAACGCACAACACAGACCCCATTTCAGTGTGACCACTAACTAGCTTGAGAAGCCTTCAGAAATCACCTTGCCCTTCCATCTCAGAGCTCACGTGGTCCCCTCCCTGTCCCTCCCATCTGGCCTCAGCCTCCACTGAGAAGCCTGCGGGGGCCCCCTCACAGAGGCTCTGCCGTATAAAAGGATCTGACACAGCTTAGGAAACAGGCAGACGTGGAGCATCTCATCCACAGAGAGGATATTTTCTCAGTTTAAAAAAAAAAAATGCGTTCTCACTTAAGAATGCTAATGGCCCATGCACAGAAATAAAATCCCTGACCTACTTTGAAGCTGAACTTAATAAACAAGCCGACCTTATTACTCAGAAGAGACTGTAAAACACTAGAATAAAGGCCGAATGGAATTCCTAGCATTCTTCTTTGACAGGAGCTGCCAAGAAAAGCACAAAAAGAGAACCAGAGGCTGCGTTGGGTGTCAGGAGCCAGGCTTCACGTCCAGCTCTCCCATGGAGTCTTGTTGTGTGACCTGGGAGAGATCACTATCCCTCTCTGGGCCTCAGGACTCTCACCCAGGGACTATAAGAGAGGGTCTCTGAGGTCATTTCCCCCTGTGATCACTGGCAATTCTATTTTTTTAAAGAATATAATGTTAAAACGAAAATGCAGAGTCCGTTATCAAGGGTATATTACGCCAGGCACTAAGAGGCAAGTGAGGGAACCAAGACATACCCTGTGCCTTCATGGAGTCGGGGCGGTCCATACTGATTAATGGATTTATTTCCTAGCCGCAGTCTGAAAGCCGCCACAAGGCTACAGCCGACGTAACACAACTTGTTTCTGCAACGAGAAGTCCCTGCGGCGATCCACCTGACAACTTCGATTTAACTGAATGAATCTTTCAGTGCATTTTAAACCGCTGCACCGCCACGAGTGGCCATCTACAAGTTATAATCAGACTTATCGCACTGGGAAGGAGGCGAGCGGTGATACGTTTCCGTGGGGTTTTAGGGCAATAATGTGAGTCATCCCCGCTTATGCTGGAGAAAATCTTGGAGCCGCAAGGTAAATTATCCAAACCGGAATCAGAATGAGGCAGGGAAGGCTGCTGCTCTAACAGGAGGCGTTCGTCACCCACACGACGTTGGGCTCGTCCGTCCTGATGGGGGCTGCCAGGGAATGGTCGATGATGCTCCTCAGAAAACGTCGGGGTGTGTGTAAGAGTAGGACCCCTTTCGGTCCAGAGCTGAGGCTTAGAAACTAGGCTTCTCTGAGTCTCTAGAACTTGCTCACCCTGACAGAGCTCGGTGAACAAAGACAATGGGGAGTCCCTAGAAGGAATCAGAGGATCCGGGGTTTGGGTGGAAAAAGGCAAGAGCCACAGTCACCTCCCTGCACCAGCCAGAGTGAAATTCAGGGCTCTGGAGCTGTAGCCACAAAGATCAAAGTAGGATAAGAGTGAAGATTCCTGCAAAGACCAGAGAATGCAGGGTCCACAGAGAAGGATGTGAGGGACCGAAGCCAGACACCCTGGAGGATCTTCTCCCCCACTTTACAGATGCGGACATGGAGATTCAGAGAGAGATGCCCAAGGCCACTGGGTTACAAAGTGGAACAGGAGTGTGTGTGCAGCTCCACACCACTGGGGTTTCCCCCACCCCAACCCTCTGCCTGTCCCAGAATTTCCTGTGTAGCCACCTCGCTTACCACTGGTGCTGAGACTCCAATCTCCCACATCAGCCGGCTGCTTTCTTTCCACACCAGTCCCGGCCGTGGCACCCCCATCAGGACGCTCCCACCCTCCTCTGGAGGGCTGCAGAGCTTTGAACGGAGTTGCCTCGCCTTCCGCTCCTTGTGACTCTAGAATCACGGCCTTGTTCCGGCGGCTACTCCTTGAGCTGCTTGAGAGCGTCCGTGTTGCTGGGTGCGCAGGTGCTGCCCATCTTCTCGGTGTGTGTTGTTCCCACCACCATCCCCGAAGATGAAGGCAAACAGGGAAGAAGCAGCAGAGAGAGTCCAAGGTTGCAAGGAAGGCAAGCCATGCCTTACCAGAAAAGCTTTAAGAGGCTGGGGTAAAAACTCCTTTGTTTGCAGAGTCCTGAGTGTGTTCTCTGTTCTTGACCTGATGAGAGCTCCCCTAGCACATGGACCCCTCCACAGATTCAGTCTGCAGTGTCTCCGCAAACAATGGGCTTCCAGCCCCCTTGGGAGGACTGCCCTGTGTCCTGTAACGAACACACAGTCCTTGGATGGGAGGATAAAGACACACAGCCCTACAGAGCTGGGAGCGCACGGTTCCATCCCCATCGGACAACAGAGGCAACGGAGACCAAGAGAGAGTAAGGCCATGTTTAGTCAAGGACCCTGAGAAACACAGAGGCAGCGTGGGGCTTAACGGGCGTCTCAGAGCATCTAAGGCTCCACCAACCACAATTTCTATTTCCATGAGCATCCCAGAGGAGGGCAACCCAGAATTTTATTTTGGCTCCTCAGTTGGCATTCACGATGCTTCCAGTTAAGTACTATCCCAAATTTTTCTTGGAGACCTCTTCCCCACAGCCAGCCCATACGGCTTGCGATCAGACCAGCCATCAGCTCTGGGAGTGGGCCCGGTTCAGTATGGCTGAATGCATCTTTCGGTGCACTTTAAACTCAATCAGCGTATCCACGCTCCCACTGCCGGGGCTCAGGGATGGTTCTGGAGCAGACACACGACCCGGATCTACCCAGTGGTGATCAGAAGTCGTTTGCTCACCCGTCAAGAGAGAAAGGTGAGATTAGCACTGCTGCAACCTTTGTCTAACCACGTGGGGCCAGAGAATGGAAACATGATGGAAGCAGAGCCAAAAATATAAGGGAGCGACAGGAAGAGAGCAAGAAGCTGGAGTGCGTGGAACCACTGTTTGAGTCTTTAATCAGCCCACGCTGGGAGCCTAGGAGACCTGTTCTCTGACTACTGATTTTCATACACCAATAAATTCCCTTACTGATTAAGAAAAAAAAAAAAAAAAAAAAAAACAGAAAGAGAGAGAGAGAGAGAGAGAAAGGGAAGGGTGGGGCAGGAATGGATAGAAAGGGAAGGGGAGAGGAGAGGAGAAATTATTGCCAGGAACGGATGAATGTAAGTCAAGAGGCAAACAACACATCTCCATCATACCCACTGCCCCACCCCGAGCTACAAGTGGTCTTGGCCTTTCCGGGAGAGCTGTGCGCAGTGGGCCCAGGTGTCCTCATGGTCCAGCTGACACTCCAGTCTCTGCTCTTCTCCCTACAGCCCAGGCGTTACAGATTTCTTAGAAACAGGATCATGAGATCTCAGCTCTTGGGGAAGGAAGCTCAGAGACCATCCAGCCTCAGCCCTGCCATCACTAGAGGGAAAAGCTGGTCTCAGAGAGGGAGGAAATTCATCCCAAGTCACAGTGAATGCGAGGGAGAGTTGGCCCTAGAGATGCCACATCTTCCTGAAGGAGCTATGCAAAAGCAGATGAGACCTTGACGTGCCCTGCTCCCTGGGGCTCGCTACTGCTTTCCCAGGAAGAGAAGAGCAGCCCTGACATCCAGGAGCTGGACCGGTACCATCAGCTAGGACGTCAGGCTGCTGGCAGCCGGCCCGGCACTCCTAGCCAGGCCATTTTGTTCTCTGCTTGGCTTAACCAATCTCACACAACACCAAAATCAGGCCAGCTTCCTGGGACCAAGAAGAAGTAAAGCAGAAAAAGACTGATTTACAATTTTTCTAGGAAAAATTGAAAAAACAAAAACAAAAACAAAAACAAAAAACCAGGCCACCATGCAAACCGCAAAACACACATCCCCCTCTCGTGGCTCATGTGAGGCTGCTGAAACTCTATCAATTACTTCTTTCATCCTGCTCTAGTGTTACCTCCATCTAGATTAAACTTATTCAAATACCCAATCATAGAACTGTCCCCCTTTCCTGATAGATTTCCATCTATGGACAACACCAGCTCCCTCTGACCCTCCCCCGAAAGTCACTCAACCAAAGTCCAAATTCTATAGTAAGTCCTTCTAACACTTTCTTAATGAGACTCCCCAAGGCTTTCCGTGGTGTGTGCTCTCACTCCCTGCAGCGAGTCCCAAACCCAACTTGTCAACCACAAGTATGTTTGCTGTAAATCACAGCGCACCCTGCAGATGGAGGGCAACTACACCTCAAAAAAGAAAAAAGGTTCCACTTCCTTGGCCCAATACAGAACGCTCTCCATGATGAGGCCCTACAGCGGAGTCGACCCTCACCTCCCCATCCTACCTTCTGCCACAACATGCTGAAGCGTGGCAGGCCTTTGCACCTGCCACATGCAGAGCCTGTTACCTGGAAAGCCCCTCCCTCCCTCCGCTCTCCTGGAGCCCTAGTTTAGGAAGACGCCTCTAGCTCCAGATAGAGTCAGCAAATCCTTCCTGCTCTCCATCACTTCCCTACGCTGTACCTACACTGATCACGGCGCACGTCACCGTGAGCTCTAATTACATTGACCCTCCGTGACCCTTTCTCGCCAGGTGCAAAGCTCTTTGCAGGAAAGGGGTGTGCAGTGTCCAGTGCAGGGGCTGAAACAGGAGAGAAGGTCTATACACTGGCTATTCAGGTGATTTTTTTTTTTCTGCTCCGAACAAAGTCTTTGCTATTCAATTACTGCCATATTTCAAATCATATTCAAAATAAGAGCCAAAATGAAAATGTGCAAATCAAAGCCACTCGGAAAATGAAGGCTTTGGTCCATTGTAATAGCGTCACTTGTCATTCACAGAGTGCTCTGTGATTCACAAAGCACTTCCTCATCACCTTACCTCACTCAATGCAATCCTCACGGCAACCCTGGCTTCTGTCCTGGCCGCTTGCTCTTCCAAGCTGCTTAGACACTCGGAAGACTCAAGGCTGGGACACAGCCAGGGAATCAGCTATGACTGGTGACAGGTGGTTGTTGCTCCAAGTTCACTGGAGCCCCAGTCAGCTCATGGGTTCATGGCCAGAGTGTCTTCTGGGAACCAAGCTTGATAGTCACAATCTCATTTTATACCTATCCTGCCATTAGTCATGTATTAAATATACAAATATTTTAATTCAATGTCACCAGCACTTGAACAAAGCTGGGAAGGCAGACCGAACTAGATATGAATCCAGATTCTACTTATTAACTACATGACTTTGGGCAAAGTGTTTAACTTCTCTGAGCCTTGGTTTACCCAACTATAAAATAGGAGTTTAAGAGTACCTAACTCATAGAGTTATTATAAGGATGAAATGAGAAAATGTGAGCTGAGAATTTCTACAGTGGCTGGCACATAGTCATAATCTACCTGTAGTAAATTGTAGCTATTAATATGATTCTGCTATTATCATCACTCTTACAGCTATTAGCTAGGATGATCCTAGGCCATTTATCATCAGATAGATTCCATGACCTTGCTCTGCTATACGTAACAGGGGAGGGGTTGGGTTGGAGGGGTGCGGGGTAAGAACAACTTTCCCAGGCTCCTGTTGTCAGCAGGCTTCTGATTTGACCAGCTAGATGTGCTTAGAGGAGACTAGAGGGCAGAAGGAAGGAAGAGTCCAGAGGATATGTATCTGGATGTATTTAAGGGTATACACATGCCTAGATCTCTCTTTCCCTCCCTCCCTCCCTCCCTCCCTCTGACTCAGGCAGGGGCTCGTGTCACACCCCCAGCCCCTGCTGGAGTCTCCGTCAGCGTTCCAGCTTTTTTATAGTGACCCAGAACCCCAAACACCAATAACACTGTCTCCGTCTTGGGACCACCCAGCCTCAGGATGGTAAGAGCTTCTGGTCATGGTTCATCCCTGAGCTGGCTCACCCTGTAACCAATTCCTTACATTAAATCCCTTCTATTTCAAATAACTAGAGTTTGTGTTTTTCTTGCTGGGCCCTGACAGATTACACTAGATACGTACATTTCAGCCAAGTTTCTTCCTGCATTAGAGTTTCTTCACTTACGAAATGCTGCTAATGTCTGGAAAGATAAGATAAAACATATGGGCGTGTATCCACCTCAGTACCTGGCACATAGTCGTCTTAAGAAACCGGGTCCCCTCTTCATCTATTGTAAGGAATTTCTGTGCAGAGATCTCATTCCCAGAATGGTACCAGAAGGAAACAATGAAGAATGAAACTATTTCATAGTCAACAATGACCCTTACAAGATTATCTACCATGCCAAATCTTGAAATGGCCTAAAAATACAATTAAAGAACATCACTACTATGGGTTGATTTGCATCCCTCCAAAAGGCCATTCTGAAGTCCTAACCCCCAGTAGCTCAGACTGTTGCCTTAACTGGGAATAGGGTTCTTGCAGATGTAATGAGTTAAGATGAGTGGTCATACTGGGGTAGAGTGGCCCTCATCCAATATGACGGGTGTCCCTATAAGAAGACAGCCATGTGAAGACGTAATGAGACATGGAGAATACCATCTAAACATGGAGGACTGGTGTGATAGATCTACAACTGGAGTGATAGGTTGCCAGGGCAGAAAAAAACTGGAGAGAGGCAACGAGGGATCCCTGCACAGGTATCAGATGGAGTGCAGCCTCCCCAACACCTCACCTTCAGCATTCTAGCCCCCAGAACTGAAAGAACACAGTTTTCTGTCATTTTACCATACCCAGTCCTCAGTGCTTTGCTGCAGCAGCCCTAGAAAATGGAAAACACCTGTAACAAGAGGTGGTGTGGTAGGCAGAATTCCATGCGTCCCTCTACACTCATATTCCCCGGTGTTAATATGCTGTATTTCTTGGGTGGTGAGCAGGGATGTCACATGGCACTCATGACTCTAAGAATGGGAGATTATCACCAGCAGACCCAACCTAATGAGACGTGCCCTTAAAAGAGATGAGGCTCTTCCTGGTGAAGGAGTTTGAAATGCAAGAGGGTTTTGGTGTAAAGGCAATTCTCTGACATTGGCTTTGAAGATGGGAGAGGCCACATGACAATAACTGCAGGTGGTCTCTAAAAGCTGAGAGTGGCCCCTGGCGGAGAGCCAGCAAAGAAATGCAGACTTGCCATCCACCACCATGAGGAACCGAATTCAACCAACAGCAGAAATGGGTTGGGAAGCAGATCTTTCCCCAAGTAAGAATTCTGCCCCCTAAAACCTTGATTTCAGCCTTGTGATACCCTGTGCCCCAGGCTTCCGACCTGCAGAGCTCTGAGATAATCACTCATTGTCCTAAAGCTGCCAAGTTTGTGGTAATTTATTACACAGCAACAGAAAACCAATACAGACCTGTACCCTCGCTGTCTACAATTGTTCGATATAAATATGTCAAAGGCCATAAAGGAATACATAAAACATGGGTAATGTTAACATTAATCTAAAAATATGTTAAATAAACATGGTATGTTATTCTCATCTGATCACATCTCTGCCAGACACACACATGCAAACTAAAACAAAACAAAAACAAAAAAACAAAGAGGCTTTGGATGGGCTAGGGTGACAAGATGAGTGAGATTCAAAGAGTCTTTAGTCTTCTTATATAATTTTAAGAATTTAAAAAAATTATAAAAGGACAAGATTGTTCCTGCCTCCAGCCCATGAGGAACAGACGAGTACAAGGTTTTACAGTGAGCCCAGCCTCCCAAGAGCTCAAGTTACTTGAAAGAGAGGGCCATAAAAGAGCCAAGATTTCATAAAATGCCACAGGAGAGAGGTATTTTTTAGTTAGATTAATATATCATCAAAGAGTCACAAATGGCTTTTTTCTCTGGAAATTCCATATAAGCCCTCCTTGCTATCATTCACCTCCCTGCCCAAGGGGAAGCAACAGAGACATCTGTCCTTGTGGCTAAAATTGTATCTGTGATATGGGCCAAAGGTAATTGGCATATTCCATAGTTCTCTCACTTAGCAGGTTCAGACAGAAACTTTAAGAGCCAGTGCACAGCGACTCACATCCTCTTTTCCTCTGTCACAGTCACCAGCAAGGTTGCAGATGGTGACTGCTCAATCATCTTGGTCTCAGAGAAGAGGGAAAGTGTAGAGAAAAGCCCCCATCAACCTCCAATGGCCAAATAATGTGAATAAAACATCAACCCACATCTGAAATGTGGGGCTGTTTGTTACTGCAGCATTACCTAGCACATCTTACCAAGTAGGATTAATGCTACCCACCCTCTTTTACAAGTGGGTAAAAGGAAGCTGAGAGATGACATAAAAGGCTCAAGTTCACCTGCTCGCTGAGTCCCAATGACAGGACTGAGCTTTAAGTTCAGGGGGCCCGACTCCAGAGCACATGACTCAAATCCACCGGACAGATGTTCCTCTACTCCCTGATGCCTGGATAAGCCATCATTTTACTCAAGTGGAGGCAGGATGTTGACAAGAGTCCCACTTCAACATGAGGAGCGCAGTGTGCTTCTCTTTACCTGGACAAATGAGTCACAGATGACGTGGGAGATGCTGAGTACAGGGCAAGGGCATTTTGACCGAAATAGGGATTTTATTAGTTAAAGGCTCTGAATGACATCCCTCTTCTCCCGGAGAGCAGGTATCACTCCGGTGCCAAGGTGGCCCCTTTTCACCAAATCCTGTAGGCTCTAATTGTGCCTTCTGCCCAGCCCGGATGTCAGCTTAGTTTTTTCTAGGTCACAGCTGATTTTCCAGTGGATAAATTAACCCTTGTTTTAAGAGAAGCAAACATCACAATGCAGCCCAGAAAAGAGGTCTCTACTGAGAGCTTTAAGTACTAAGAGTCAGGTTCTCTGTACTTCTCTGAGGAGCTGAGAATGCACTGTGAGATGGCATGCTGGTCCAAGAACAGTCCACATCTGGGCATCCTGGGGTCCTGCAGACCATTCAGGCTGAGCAGTAATGGCACCAGGATTCAGGCCCACCTCTGCAAAGGACTACTAGAATGACCATGGTTGTCTGAGTCTCTGTGTCTCTATCGGTAGCACCAGAAAAGAAAAGATACTATATAAGGTGATTTCCAGCTTGAAAATACAACAATCAAAACGGATGCCAACTCGCAGACATCACTGATAGGCATGTGGAACAGCACGACCCCTACAGAGAATAATTTGGCAATATCTATCAAAGTTAAAAACGTTCAGCAACCCCAGGCCTTCAAAATTACACTAAAGATATGTTTGCATAATGAAATGACGTCTGCACAGAGTTACTCATTGCAGTATTGTCTGAAAGCAAAAGACTGGAAGCAATCCAAATGCTCACCCACAGCAACCAGTTCAATAAATGATGGTGCATCCATACAATGGAACATGCTGGAGCTATCAGGAAAAAAGAGGAAGCCCTTTATGTCCACTGACACAGAAAGATACCCAAGACACATTAAGCGGAAGAAAAAGTAAGACTCAAAAGAGAATGTGTAATATGCTACAATTTATGCAAGAAAAAGAATAGGAATTTGATTAACCCACACATAAAAGACCTCTGGAAAGATACACAAGAAAACAGTAACACTGAGAATCTCTAGGGAAGAGAAATGTGTGACTGAGATAAGAGGTAAAAGGACAAATTTTCAGAGTATGTTTTATTGTGTCTCTTGAGTTTTGGACCAGTTGAATATATTCCCTCCAAAAAAATAAGGAATAACATTTAAAAAAGCCTTTTTTTTTTTTCACTGCCACCAGCCAACAGTTAAATGAGAAACAAGAAAATTCTTGAGCGCACATTCTGAAGATTGAAAACCTTAAGTATCTTCTTCCTGGAGCCCAGTACCTAAACGCTTCTCATAGACAAGATCTCCCTCTTCCTAATATGCATTGTACTCTCTACCTTCCTACCACTCCCTGCTCTTCAGAAATTTCACCAGATACCTAAATGCAACTGTTAAAATCTCTAACATTTTCTTTACAATTTTGGAAAAAAAGCATTTAAGTATATGAGAAAGGAGCCATGGAAAGGAGTAAGCAGAACTAGGCCAGACAGAGTCATAATTCACTGAGTTAATAATAAGACTGTTATAATAGACAGAGTTGTAATTACCTGAGTTAATAATAACACTATTAGATGAGCACTCTACCCTTTCAGGGCCTCAGTTTCTCCACTGGTTCAACAAGGGTTATGGAATAGGAAATGTCTCAGGTCACCTTCTCAGCTTTATCATTCTAGAGTTCTAAGCATTAAATGGGATAGAGCAAAGGCAAGATTACATCCTAGAAGGAACTTTGAATTGTTACCTGATATGTAGTTTCTGACTTTACTAAATGTCCTCTGGAAATACCTCAGACAGACACAAAGGTCCTGGTGGAGATAGGGATGGTTCTAGACCCTAGAATACTGGGAAGTGGAGTCCAATCAGAGCATGGTGGTCTGGCTGAATTGAGAAGGTAGCACTGGAGTTTGGACAACTGCCAGAGTAGCTGGAATTTGTAAGGCAGGGTACCAGAGCACATGTAAAGATTCCCTTCCCATCTGTGGATGATTGCTGGCCCATACATATGTAAGGCAAAACTCTGGAAGCTGTAGAATAGAATAGTTAATACAAGGCTGAGAGCTGAACAGAAATACCAGAGGTTGTACAACGTTGAGAAACACTGGAATTGTGGTCCAGCTGCAGGGGAGATTCAGTAAAGACCCTAGAAAGTACAAGTCAAATAGTGAGTATCACATCTGAAAGTAAGGACTCCATATACTAAGCTGACTAACAAAACCAAAACAGATCCATCCCCCTTCCCGCCAAAAAAATCCTGACAGTCTCAGGAGGACGTGCCAGTAATTTAACTGCCTAATAGGATAAAATTCAATACCCTTGGAAAGCAAACAGACATAATCCAGACTACCTACAGCACATCAGCCACAGTTGTTATATGAAGAATCAGGAAGGAAAAAAAAAAAAAAAACCCACACAGTCAAGTAACAGACCTCAAGATGATTCAGATGTTAGAATCTACAGACGAGAACTTTAAAAGAACTATTACAAATGCACTGAGGGTGTTAAAGGAAATGTGGATAGAAGAGGAAGATAAGAATAACAGCCGAGAAATGGAAAGTAAAAATTTGAATTCTGAACTGAAAAGTACCATGTCTGAAACAAAAAGTTTACTCTGGGCTTAGTGACAGCTCAGATACTGTAGAAGAAAGGGTCGCTGAATGGGAAAACATAGATACCTGAACAACACAGCAAAATGAATGAAAAATAAAGAGACTCAATTGCCCGTGGTCTAACATATGTATATTTGGCATCTCAGAGAGACAGAGCTGAAAGAATGGGCTGAAATTAGTATTTAAAGAAACAATGTCACCAAAAAAGGCAACCAAAAATAAAAACATCTTTAAAGTTTTGTGGAAAAATGATTTAAAAATTTAGAAAACAAATCAAGAGATATTCCATATTCATAGCTTAAAATGTTCAATTTTCTTAAGTGGTACATTCTCCCATTGCTCTAGAGACTCTGTATATTTTGGTCAGAATCCCAAAAGTCTTTTTAAAAATTGGTATATTTATGCTAAAATTTATATGGAATACAAAGAACCTAGAAGAGTGAAAACAACCTTGATAAAGAGGAGCACATGTATTGACCAGAGGTTTATAGAAACTCTCTATACATCCCTTCAGTTCTGCTGCAAACCCAAAACTCCTCTAACAAATAATAGTCTGTTTTTTAAGTGCCTGAAGTGGGGTTTGCCTTCTGGCACATCTGTCGTTACCTCCACTTAGGGAGCTGATTTCTCCAGTCTGGGTCCCAGAATGAAAACGGAGGAGAGATCTGAGCTGTGGAGACTCACAACTTAGGTAGAGCTGTAGTGATGAACCCAGGCGGGACCAGCCAACCTCTGGCTAACTCACAGACAGAAGAACAAATAAATAATTGCTATTTGTTGTTGTCATCATTGTTGTTGTTGTTTATACAAAAAGCAGAGTTGCAGGATTGATTTTAAGACATTTTGATAAAGGCTCATTAATCTAGACAATGAGAGAGCAAAATAGTTACAAGAGAAATAGACCAACAGAAAAGGACATTGAATCCAGAAATGGACCCATACGTTTATGGACACCTGGTGCATCACAAAGGTATAACAGCAATGAATGGGGGAAGAATAATATTTCTAATAATGGCACTAGATCAATTGGCATTCATACTGGTATAATGAACCCTAATCTTTATAAAATATATTGTAATAAAATCAATTTTAGGGGATCTACATTGACCTACATTTACAATGTAGACTAATACAGCTTCTAAAAAGATAATACAGGACAGTGATTTTTTGATAGTGTAGAACACAAGTATTTCTTTTTTTATTTAATTCCTTTTCAGTGTAACAGAATTGTTTATACACCACAAGACCACAAGTATTTCTTAAACATGGTAAAAAAAAATAACAAATGAAAAGATAATTAGACTTCATTAAAATTAATATATTTTATTCAACATACACACCACTAATTAAACAAAAAGGTAGGCCACAGAATGAGAGAGAATAGTTATGATAAATACATACATACATACATACACACAGACACACGTACACTAGACAAATACTCATATTAAGTGAATACAAACAACTCCTGCAAATCAGTAAGATACATCATTTTTTTTTTTAAAAAGCAAAATATCTGAATAGGCAATTCACAAAATAGGTTATCAAAATTGCCCAAAAAAGGCGGGGAGCACTTTGGTGGTGGCTCAGTAGGTTAAGCATCTGACTTTGGCTCCGGTCATGATCCCAGGGTCCTGGGACTGAACCCCACATTGTGCTCCCTGCACATCAGGAGGCCTGCTTCTCCTTCTGCCACTCTCCTGGCTTGTATGCTCTCTCTCTCTCAAACAAATAAATACAATCTTTAAAAATCAATAAATAAATAGTCAAAAAAATATACGTTTAAAGGTGCTCAACCTCATTTGTCATCAGTATAACGCAAAACTAAAAATCACAATGAATAGTATATTACCATACACCTACCAGAACGGTCAGTATTAAAAGACTGACAACACTGTCAGGTCCCTCTAGAATACTGCTTGGCAATATGTACTTGACCCAAAAAAACAATTCCACTGCTAGTTATACACCCAAGAGAGACGGTGCCCAATACCACAAGAAAACACATACATATGTCCACAGTAGCACAGCCCATTACGGCTAAAATGGGAAACAACACAGACATCAGCGGTAGAACGGACATGGTTTGGTACAGTCATTGTAACAAAACACCGTTCAAGAATGAAAAAATGAACTACTGCTACACACAACACAAATGAGACTCACCATATAATTGTGAGTGGAAGAAAGAAGGCAAAAACTACAGACTTTATGATTCTATGTATACAAAATTCAAAAACAGGAAAAACTACTCTAGAAGGTATAACACGTTTGGGGTAAATTAATGACTTGGGGGGGGGGGACACAAGGAAGGTTTCTGTGGTGCTGGTTATCATTTATGTCTTGATCAGGGTGTATTAGCATACTCAGTTATTATCTGTCCCTTTCTCCAAACCAAAAGTCCAGTCCTTACCAAGAAAGCCGCCACAGGAGTCCAGTTGAGAAGGGACAGGAGTGGAGACAATGAGAGAGAAGAGATATAATTAAGAAACATTTAGGTAAACTGGCAGGTCCATTTTGATGAGTTACATCAAAAAAGGGGATGGGATTGTGGCAAAGTGTTGAGGCAAAGTGTTGAGGAGAAGGTAGTAACCTAAGGTGGCCCTCAGGTTACTTTCTGGTGTTAGTGATGAAATGAATGGCAGGGCCATTAATGGAAATCAAAGAATCGGGAAGAACATCTTGAACTTTAGGTGCCTGTGGCCATCCACAGGAACATCTCTGGCAGCTAATTAATTGGGAGTTCACTGGAATTGTCTGACAAGTGATACAGGTATAGGAGTCATCAGCTTCCCTGGTCATAATTAAAATAATGAGACTAGATGGCATAAGAGGGAGAACATGGAGCAAGAAGGGATATTTGAGCAGCACTCTGGGTGGGGGATACCACTCTGAGGGGAAGGAAATTTATGGAAACACAAATCTGTGACTGAGACAGAAAGGATAAGCTGGAGAAACAGGTAGGAAACCAAGAGACATCAGTTATGGAAGCCCAGTTCCAACCGGAAGGCAAGGAAGAGGGGTCAAGGAAGTTGGCCAATTCTCTCAAAAACCTTGGCCAGACAGCCCAACACTCTAAGAATATAAAAGTGATATAATTCTCAATCAATTGCTGTTCCTCTACTCAGGAATTGATCTACTTCAGAACAAACTGTAAAATATTGTATCAGTCAGGTCAGTTGGATTATACAAGAACTATATTCTGATATGCACAAAACTAGAAAGCTGGAGAAATGAAAGACAAAAATCAATCATCCAACCAAACCAAACATACAAACAAAAAATAGAACACACACAAAAATGTTAGCCTAAATATTGAGCTGATTACCCAAAGTATCTTTTTCATTTATATGATGAATTTTTATGTACAAATTGGGCTATATTTTCAAATATATCTTTACTTAATATGTCAATTATATAAACCAACTGAGTAGCATTGTTGTGTCCATATCATGAAAAAAAAAGACATTATATAGGATTCTTGTTTTTCCCTTCAAATCTTTATTATGAAAACTAAATAATAAATTTTGCAATATATTATTAATCATGGTTGCAAATAAGTAACAGACAACAAAATATAGATGATGAATTATGCCATTTAAGAAATCATTAGTAAAAATTTATTGACTTTAAAAACAAACAAACAAACAAAAACCTTGGCCAGAAGCCAAGGACTTAGCTCTGTAGCTGTGGTCCCTGGGCCCCTGATTTCTTTCCTCGGAGCCTCGGTTCCTTCAACGCTAATGGGGCCATAGTGTAGTATCTGCATTAAAGGGTGTTGTCGGAAGTAAACGAGATAACACATAACAAAGTATCTAGCAAATAGTGAGAGGTCATCACCTGTAATCATGATCCTGGCCTATGCCCATCAAGCAGGGTGTTCATTCTCAGGGTGGGGGTAACAGGGACAAGTTTATAGGCCAAGCAGAAAGAGCCAGAAGGGGAAGGTCCCGGGATATTACAAAGAGGAAGCAGGACAAACAGGCCCCACCATCATAGCTACCCCTGCTTCTCTGACTCAAGAATGGACGTGGAGGGACGCCTGGGTGGCTCAGTGGGTTGGGCCTCTGCCTTCGGCTCAGGTCATGATCTCAGGGTCCTGGGATCAAGTCCCGCGTCGGGCTCTCTGCTCAGCGGGGAGCCTGCTTCCCCCCCACCTCTCTCTGCCTGCTACTCTGCCTACTTGTGATCTCTCTCTGTCCATGAATAAATAAAAATCTTTAAAAAAAAAAAAAAAGAATGGACGTGGAAACAGACACAGGTGACAAAGAAAGAGCAGATGCTGCAGTAAAAGGGTCACTCCTACCAAGGCCTCCATGACACGCCTCCCTGCCTCTGGGGGAGACGCCATCTTTGGGACAATCCGTGCAAGTGTCAGAGATACTGTGGAAAACAATGAGCCTCATTTATCCACTTATGGCTCAATCATTCACTCACTCACTTTGACAAGCACACACTCAACGTCTCCTATGTGACTAGGGGAATAAGAAATGGCTCTTCCCCTAGAGGAGGTCACACTCTTTGAGGATGGCCAATGAGGAAGGAAAAACGAGTTTACCTTAACTGACCATTTCCACCATACCAGACTGGGGACTTTACCCAAGTGATGAATGCGTCATATCCTATGTACCTGTCAGCAGGACCAGGAGGTAAATGTCACTACTCCCATTTTACATACCCGAATACAAAGGCTTGAAAAGTTAGGGGATTAGTTCAAGGTCACGTGGACAAAAGTAGCAGAGCCAGTAGTGGAGGAAGAGAGTGTCACTGTAGCCCAGTACGGTGAGATGGGTGCCATACACACAAACTCTTGTGGGAATTACAGAGGGTTTGGACACAGGAGTTTGGTCTTGAGTAAGAGCTTTCCCAAAAGAAAGGGGGTCAAGAGAAAGAAAAGGTTGACTAACACTCAGATGTCCCCAGGACACATGTGCCCATAGCCTGCTTCTCACACAGAGAAAGAACTTAGCCATAGACACCATAGGCCTCCCCATTACCAAAATATGACTCTTCTTACATAAGCACAATTCATTCTTAGGACCAAAGTTCTCCTGGATTTTCTCCAAGCCTCCCTGAGTACACAGAATTGTCCTTCTGCACTGTCAAATCCCCAGATCTCATACTTAGCAGCTGTTTTCAAGATATTTTGTCAAAACTTCATGCCATGCAGGCACAGAATAATTTGTCGCAGGCATTTTTACATCTGGCTGACTCCAATCAAATCATCCAGAGATTAGATAAAAACTTACAAATTTTATCAGCTTTAATTACTTAAAACAATTTTGATGGCCCTTTGAGTCTCTCCCATCCCCCAGGTACTCAACACAAAGTTTCAGGAATAATAGGGAACAGATGGCAGAAATATTTAAGTTTTTTTTTTTTTTTTTTTTTTTAAACGAAGACGATCAAGAAAAGATTTCATTTATTTTGATTTTTTTTTTTTTTTCCATTTAGGAGAAAACTGCTTCACACGGAAAAGGGCATCTTCATAAAATCCAGCCTAAGTTTAAAAACAAAAAAATCCCTTTAATCTAATTTTAACCAAAATGAAGCCTCACCCCTAATGTGACTTTGATCAGGATAGACTTAGCACTTCAACAGATCTTGGGAGTGTGTTGAGAGAAGAACACTTGCGGGTGGTTTAACGTGGTGTCTCAGGGGTCTCCATGGATCCTCCATAACTGACCAATGAGCGGGGCACACACAGGGTTGGGTGATGCTCGTGCAGACTTAAGCTCAGGATGTTTAGGTCCCCGTGCACGCAGAGCAGAATGCACAGGCCTTCGAGCTGGAGTGGTAGGTGGAGATGTCAGGCATTAGCAGAGAGCATCTCCCCTGGCAGGAAGAGACCCCAAGAGGGAGGCGGACATCTGGATGCCGCCAGGGCTGCCATGCCCAGATTCCTTCCATAAAGCAGAAACTCTTAAGGTAGAAGTAGAATTCGGAAGTAGAAATGCCCAAAGCTTTTGATAACAGGCTTGGGCAAAACAGCCTCGGGGCTTCCTTCCAGCTCTGAGTTCTATGATCCTCAGGCTGATCTGGAGAAGAAGCCTCTAGAAGGATGCACTCTGATATGGATATCAAAGTGTAGGTGGAAGCCCCAGACTTTCAAGGTCATCAGCCTTAGATTCCACTCCCCCAGCTGCAGCTAACCAGCTGCACAACCTGGACAAGCCACTTAACCTCCCTGAGCATAGCTTCCCTCGTCCACGGTCTTTCTTATTTAACGTTAAAAATACCACAGTATAGTGTCTCGCACAAAAGAACCAACCGTAAGGAGGAGATCCCCCTTGCCCTGACTCTACTGCCAATGGCCCCTAAGTCTCAAAGACTTCCAGTGAGTGGTGAGCGCCCCTTCCAGTGAGTGTCTGGCTCCTGCGAGGGCTTTGTCGGGGCTCATTCAGCGCTGCTGTCTCTAGTAAATGATTTATCCCAGCGACTGGTGGGCCACTCCTGTCACATTGCCGCAGGTGAGCCCTGGGTCCGGAGCCAGGTAGGGGCTCAGCTGTTCTTTCATAGATGAATAGAGACCATCTTACTTGGCAGAGACTGTCTCTAAACGTTCACAGGCCCATGTCCCTTTCTTCCTTGGCACAAGGTGGCCGCACTCCCAGTCTCCCCTGCTCTTAGGTGCGGCCATGTGGTTCTGGCTAATGGCGAAGGAATGAAAACATGTACAGCCCTCAGGCTGGGTCCATCCAAACAAACAGAAACAGCCCTAAAAATCTGATGCAGGTGAACAGGGTGACTTCAGAAGCCACACGGCGAAGGCAGCTGACAGAAGACAGAGATTGGGTTCCCGAGTCACCACCTAGAGAAGAGCCACCCATCCTAGATATCTCACAAGTAAGGAGTACATGTCTCTCCTGTTTTAACCACTAGACATTTTCGGATTTGTTACGGCAACTCCCTCTAGGTCAGTGAGCCTGTGGCGGAAGTGTGCATCAGAATCTCCCAGACGGCTTAGCCAAGGGACAGATTCCTCATCCCCAAACTTTCGGATTCCGTAGGTCTGGGTTGGGGCTCAAGAATTTGGATCCCTCACAAGTCCTCAGGTGGTCCTGATGCTGCTGCTCCTTTGACCACTTTGAGAACCAGGCTCTCTACCCAGGGCACTTACAAGCCTTGTGCCCTTGTAACCCTGATGAATGGAGTGAATGGGAGAGACTTCATCAGTGTCCAGCCTGCCCAGCTGCCCAGGGCCTGCAGTCTGTGTGAGAGGACAGCCACATCAATGCACTGCTGACAAACTGTGACAAATGTCAAATGAGAGGAGTGTCAAAGAGACTGTGGGGACAGAACTCAGTGTTCCCTCTCAATGGGCAGCACTCCATGGGCAGGTCAGCGGGGTCTGACACATGCACCAAGTCAGGAAGTCTGCACCTTCAGAGCAATTTCAAGAACTAAGGTTACGTGGTCCTGGACAGGGATGGGGTGCTTGGAAAGGGTGGACAATGGATGGCAGAAGTAGGGCTCAGGAGGCTGAAATGTGTCTCTGGGGCAACAGGGAGGCCCCAAGAGGTGGGACAAGGGTGTGTGGAGAGGGGCCCGTGCTGAGGAGTAGGAGCTGAGATGGGTCAATGAGAGGCCGAGCGGGAGGGCAGCTCAGAGGTCCCCAGCAGAGGCGTGGGCCAGTGCCAGGAGCGCGCAGGCAGCGGTGCTGGTATGCTCCAGTGCTGGCGGGCAGCTGAATGGCGGGTGGACAGCAAGGCTCAGAGAGGGACACAGAGAAGCCGGCTGAGGGCAGAGAGTCAGTCAGCTCAGTCTGGGGTGTGACAGTAGAAGGCCTGTGGGATCTGTGGGCTCTCTGGGGTCCCGGGACTGACAGCAGCGGGGTTCCCAGCTCATTCCTACCATAAACCGGGTGCTGAGTCAGGGACCTGGTCTTTTCCCAGGGCCCTCTTGGTGTCATGTACACCCGTGAATGTGTATGCATGTGCGTGCACACACACACGTGCACACTCACACACCCAGGTATATCTTTCACTTCTATCTCCTAATTTCACAGACACCTCCTCCAGCCAGCCAGCCAGCCAACCCACTGGTCAGTCCGTGAGCCACTGGGTGAACGCCTCCCCATGGACCGACCTGCCAGCCGCTGCTGCCACTTCCCTGAGGGGGGCCGCATTCTGTGTCTGGCTCGATGCAGCTTTCCCAAAGAACAGCAACAGCTTGGCCTTCCCAGGTCTCCTCTGTATCGCCCTCTTCCTGCCTTACAGCATCGGACACTGCTTGCCTTCATCAGGACCCTGGCCCACTAGACTCTTCCCTCCCTCCAAGCGCACCCCTCCTCGTCCACTCGGAATCCGTGCCCCACCGCTCCAGCAGCCCTTGCCAACCTGCAATTCCCGTCGCCCTTGGCCCCTGTCCAGAAACACCCAAGCACGCCCTAGAGCAGTGCTCCCCAAAGGTTACTGGCTCTAGCTATCCTCTGAAGGACTTGTCAAAATACAGATTCCAGTTCAGGAGGTCTGGGGGCAGGGACAAAGTTCTCCATTTCCAATAACCTCCCACCTAATGCAGTACTGCTGGTCTCAAACAAGAATCCTCTAGATCCGCTGTCTCCACGGCCTCGTACCCACCCCAGTGTGGCTGCCGCTGCCCACACCATCAGCACCACTGGCGCAGCTCATGGACGGCCTCTAGGCTGCCACAGGCACTGCGTGTTAACACCTGACCCTTCTACTCCTTGAAATAGCCTCTTTCCTTCCCTTCGAAGACCCATCGAGATACCCTGACACGTGTGTTTCTGCTACTCTAAATGGGCTGGTCAAGGAACTCCCCCTCTCAGGGAATGCTGGTGAATCCCATCTTCTCCGTCCTAAATGGGAGTCGGAACCCTCCTCACAGTCCCTTCTAAGACCCTCAGGGATACTCTGGGTCTGCCTGTCTGTTCTATGGCCAAAATCAGGGCTCTGCCCACCTCCATAGCAACACTGCCCAACAGAACTTTCTGGAATGACAGAGAGGTTCTATAACCACAGTGTCCCATATGGTTGCTACTGGGCACATGAAGTTCTTGTGACTGAGAAAGAGAAATTTTTACTTTAATTTTAATTGATTTAAAGTTGAATTTAAGGGGCTACATATGGCCAGTGGCTACCATATTGGACAACATGGTTTTACAGGAATGAATACCTAAGAGACAGTCCCATCACACACCAGATGTTCCTTGGGCCCATGACAAATTCAGACAGTTTTGCAAATCTATCATCAGAGGCGGGTAGAAAGCATGCCTGTCGGACTCAGATGGCCAGCGTTCAAATCCTGCCTCTGACACTTGCTAAGTGGGTCACTTTGGCAAGTCACCACCTCTCCGAAGTTCAGTGTCTTCACATGTATGCACAGCCAATGGAAGAACAGCTCTTAGGGAACTGCTGTGAGCATTAAATAAGTAAACACGAGGCATTTAGGTCAACGCCTAATATGTACGTGCTCAATTCAATGCTCTCTTGTTACTAATTTTATTATTAAATCCTCACGCTAGTCTTGCAAAGAAAGGATTACTGTCTATATATTACATGAGGACACTGAGATGCAGAGAGGAAAAGAGGTCACTCTAGAAACAAAGAACAACCTGGGATTTGAACCCGATCCTGTCCAGCTGCAAAGCAGCCACCAAGCCAGCTGTGGGCGGGCTGCCCCAACACGGGCTGCAGTGCCCACTCCCCAGGACAGCCTTCCCTGTGGGGACCCCAGAGTCTGGAAGGCGCTGGGGCTGGGTACTGGGGACCATTCTCCCACAGCTCACTGCCACAGCCCTAGAAGCAGCTGGAGGTCCAGAGAGAGCAGCGGGTGTGGCACATTGCCACAGCTGGAGTGTGTGCTCTACCGCCTGGGGCCTGACAAGGAGTGACACACCATCCCCTTCTAGATCCTCAGGACTGGGGTGCCCTCACTCTTCCACTCTACCATACAGGGTCATGTTTCCCTTTCTACTCAATTCGGCTGACTGTGTGTTTCTAAATCCAGAGCAAACCCCAGGAAAAGGACACCTGCCTCTGAGATGTGCTCATCATGTATCCTTGCAGAAAGTGCTCCAGCCCAGGCAGTAGGATCTCGAGAGGCTGTGCTGTGTAAGGGAGCGAGCCACCCAAGGACCCTACAGGGGATAAGCAGACCAGAAGGCCCAGGTAGCTGGCCTGGCGTAGGAACAGCACTGGACTTGGACCCAGGAGACTGGGATTCAAATCCTGCCTCTAGTACTCAGTACCTTTTGACCTTAGGAAAATCACCTGATACCTCTGAAGCCAGTCTTAATGAAAATGAACTTGTGCAGAGCAATCTGTGACCATCGAAGTATTTTTCACAGTCGTACAATCATTTATCCATTCAACAAACATTCATTGATGGCCTACTCTGCGTTCTGTCCCTAGGGAGACAATGGGGAGGGGGGCAAAACACCAAAGTTCTTGCCTTCAGGAAAATGATCACTTTTAATCTAATCATCTCATGATGGATGTGGTATTACCGTGGAGATCAATCTTGCAAAGGAATATTACACAGCAGTGAAAATGATTTAACCAGAGCTGCACGTCTGTGCAGATTCTTCTGTTTGGCCCCTGAACCCAGTCCCTGTTCTGCTCCCATGCACCAGGACATGTATCCCCATCGACTGGATCCCTAGTTCCCTTGCCTTCAGCTCCCAGCGGGGGTACTGCCCCAGCTAACAAGAGGCTACCACAGGAGAGCAAAGGCTGAAAAGGAAGCACAGTGAGGGTATCTTTTCTTGTTTCCTCCCTTCCTCAATGCCTTTTCTTTGGCAACGGCTGCTTCCGCTGGGATTTGAGCTCCCCCACACCTGCTCTACTGGCCACCAGCTCTCAATGGGCTCTGTAACACCTCTCCTTTCTCCAGCCCCTTCGGCCCTGGCGAGTAACAGCTTCCTGCTTCTGCCTGTCCCCGGGTGCCTCATCATGTCTGTTCTCTTAACCCTGTCCCTATCCCGTCAGAGGTCAAAATCATCTCCTCATTAAGCTCTTCAAAGAGACAAACATGGAAAGCAAAGTGTCAGGTGTCTGAAGGACGTGTAACACGGGGGCTGACATCATCTAAGGATGGAGGCAAGGTTTTCCTGGAGAAATAAAATCTCAGTTGGGATTGGAAGTGTGAATCATAATTGCACCATGACATTAGCAGCACCCCCCCAACCATTTTACAAATGAGAAAATGAGGCTCAGACCAGGGAAAGGTGGCTGAGGTCATACAAACTCAGTGTTGTCCCTGCATGCTGAGCAGGGTATGGCCATGCCTGTCTTATGGGTCCTGGAAACCTCTGTGACTTTCCTCTTGCTCCTGGAACAACCCCAAACCTGGCCTCTTAAAACACAACGGATGTATTCTCTTACAGCTCTGGATGGGAGTGGTCCTACACATCCAGGTGTCAGCAGCCCTGCCTTTCTTCTGGAGACTCTAGGAGAGAGAGAATGTTCCTTGCCTTGTTCAGATTCTAGAGGCCACCGGCTTTCCTTGGCTTGTGGCGCCTTCCTCCTCCTTCAAACCACTAGCACAAAAGAGATTTTCCAATCTCTTTTTCTGTCTCTCTCTCCTTCCTTCTCTCCCTCTCTCCCCTTCCATTGTCACATCTCCTCCTGCGACTGTGACCTCCCCCCACCTCCCTCTTGTAAGAATCCTTATAACTACATTGAGCTCAGATAATTCAGTATCACCTTAAAATACTTTATCACATTTGCTGAGTCCCTTTAGCCACACAAGATGACAGAGTCACAGGCTCCAGGGATGAGGATAAGGGCACCTTGTGGGGGGGAGGCATTATTTGGCCTACATACAGAGCCCTAAGGCCTTGGAAGTGGCTAGAAACTTCTCTTACATAAAGACTGACTCTTACTGCTAAAATGTCACCAACAGTCATGTCATTTACACAGAGAAACACGCAAAACCAGCATTCTGAGCCCGGGTGGCCTTTGGCAAAAGGGCAGCCTAGTGGCTGTTGTACAGCCAGGAGCAAGACACTTAACCTTTCTGAGCTTCGCTTTGCTATTTGTAAAATGGGAACAGTGTCTGTTTCCCATGTAGACAGGATCCCATGAGCTGGTGGGTGTTAAGAACACAGCAGGGGGTGGGGTTCCCTGTCCCCATCTCTCTTGGCCCCCTTCTGCCTCCCATTCTGAGAACACATATGTACAGCCCACGTTCAGCCTTCGGTGGCTGTCATCACTACGTTTCGGGGACTAATGAGCTGTTACTAATGGAATTTTTTGGGGTGGGGGGGCAGACAGAAGAGCTTTAGCGCCTCACTCATCCTGCTGAGATTTTGACATAGACATAGGTTTTAAGAGAATTAAGCCAAGAAATCGAAATGCTGTGAATAAATGTCAGCATCCCTCACAAAATGTTACCTCCCAAGACCTCACTTTTCGCCAGTGAATACCCTGGATGTCAGGATGTCTCTCCAAAGTGGCTCTTAGCATGTCACCCGCCTCCTAACATCTTTTAAAGACTGCCCTGATGCTGACAAGCCCAAAAAACCCTCCTTTGCCTTGACCCTCCAGTGGCCTCATGCCTGCCCCCGACTCCCCTTCCAGCTCTGTCCTGTAACCTGAATGTTCCGGTAACAAAATTTAAAAAATAAATAAATAAACAAAAAGACTTCCCCAAATCTGATATCCTCTGCGGTATTTATTCCTTTCCTTTTCAAGTCCTGACACGTGTGATGCCCCTCAGTGAAGCTTCTTCTGCTGTAAAATGGGTTTCTGGGAGCACTTTGTGAGACTATCCTTGGGACACCCCAAGGACATTGCCAAGGGATAACAACTTGCAGGGATTACATCAACAGTACCATGTGCAGCGTGCCAGGTGTCCAGCAGAGGTTGGCCCCCTTTCCTTGTCACACTGGGTAACAATCACGCCCATCCTGCTTCTCAGGAGACTGTAGACCATGATTGGGTTAGGATGGTTTGGCTTGTCTCGTGTGTATATTCCTGAACGCCTGGAGTTCTAGGGGTATTCGGTGAATACTGGCAGGGAGTTGGATGGAAGAATTGGGTGGGGGTTTGTGGAGGGGGAGACAACTGATATACCAGTCAATGTTCCATTTCAGTAGAAAGTTTTTTCTGGAGACTCCAGGGACCACGTAGGCCAGGATCCACTGAGTCTTCCTGCTAACTCTCTATAGCCTCCATGACTCATCTGACCAACAACAAATCTGATCTTGTCACTTCGGTGTTTAAGGCCCATCCATCGTCCCCAAGATCAAGATCAAAGCCTTTGTCCTGGTCAAACCAGATCCTTATGATCTGACTCTATCAAGCTGTGTCTCTACTGGTGTGTCTCCAGCCATCCCTTCTCCTGGAGTTCAATGCCTGAGCAGTACCACACTTTGCACCATTTGCACACTTTGCACACTCCAAACAACCCTGGGTCTTGGCCCACACTGTGCCTGGATCCAGAAGTGACCTTCCTTCTTAAAAATCTCCAGTCACCTTTCTCGAGCTGGCTCAAATTAAAACTTCCAGTGAAGTACGCTGCACCCTTACTCACCATCTGTTATTTTCGTTCTTGCTGCAGTAACAGCCATAAAAACCTTTATTAATCATCAGTATTTGGGCAGGCTGTACACTGGACAACTTTTGTACCTTATCGCTAATCCAGTACTTCTCAGAGTTTAGCACACATCATAATCCCCTAGCAGACTTTTATTATTATGTTTTTTTTTTTCCTGGCAGACTTTTTTTTTTTTTTTTTAGATTTTATTTATTTATATGACAGAAAGAGATCACAAGTAGGCAGAGAGGCAGGCGGGGGGTGGGGTGGGGGAAGCAGGCTCCCTGCTGAGCAGAGAGCCCGATGCGGGGCTCAATCCCAGGACCCTGGAATCATGACCTGAACTGATGTCAGAGGCCTTAACCCACTGAGCCACCCAGGCGCCCCACCTGGCAGACTTTTAAAACACAGATTCATATACCCTACTCCAGATTCTGATTCAACAGCTCTGAGGTGGTACCTGAGAATTTATTTTTTTTTTGTTGGGGACAGGGAGACGGAGACAGAGAATCTTAAACAGGCTCTACACCCAGCGTGTTGCCCAACACGGGACTCTATCTGTTGGGTCGTGGCTCCGGGAGTGCAGCAGGAACGATAGAAATGACCGCCGGGGCCACCATCTTCCAGCCCCCCCCCACACTTCCTCAACCCTTGACTCTCCCGCCAAAAGGATGTATGCCCAAGTCACGTCTCCATAGGTAACCCGATACCTATGCAGGAAACAGAAGTATCAGGACCCCCCCCCCACCCCATACCCTCCAATCACCAAATACCCTACCGTATATGGATGTGAGCCCATGCCCTGCCTTGGCCTGATAAAAGACCCCCTCCGACTCCCTCCCAGTGTGACTTCCCCGACTCCACTTTCCAGAGTCGTGGAACCTCGCCCGAGGGTGCCCACCTCCTCCCGGTGCAACTTTCCTGGCTCCCCTTCTCCTGAGCCCTCAAACATCGCCAGAGAGTGCCTTTAATAAATCTTGCCTTGTGCCTACCTCACCTGGTGTCGTGTTTATCTCGCCTATAAAACCTTACACTATCCAACAACCCTGAGATCATGACCTGAGCTGACGCTCAACCAAATGAGCCACTCAGGTGTCCCTGAGAATTTACGTTTCTAACGCGCTTCCAGCGATACCAATGCTACTGGTCCATGACCAGCACGTTCTGAGCAACACCGCCTTACTTGCAAGTAAAATTACATCCCCAGTTCACAGGGGAGGAGAAGTTAGGCGACTTGCCACAGGTCAAATTATTCAGTGGTGAGGCCCCATTTTGAAACCCGGCCGCTCGAGCCACAGCCTGAGCTCCCTTACTCAGCAGCAGCAGGGACAGCAGCCGACACTGAGGGACACTGCACTCCACACCAGACACTCCAGCAAGCACCCCATATAGATTATCTCATCTAATCCTCATATCCTTCCGAGATGAATGCTGTCATTGCCACATTATAAATGAGGAGGAAATCGGCATGAGAAGAGTAAGTTACCCAAGGTTCATACAGGCAGTGTGTGTTAAAACGGGGAACAGGCCAAGGGACAATGACGGCAAGCCCACACATCAGCAGTGACCGTTTTCAATATGTGCTGTTGTTCACCCTTCAATGCAATCATCTATTTCCACACAAGGCTCCCCACCCAGATCTTATCCTTAGGGTCAGGGAAATAGTCTAATTTAACTTTGCATCCTAGCCGCCCGCAAAATGAAAGTGATTTGCAGGTACATAAATGTGTCTGAGGAAATGAATACAAGACCGGAGTAAACAACAGACGTGAAAACAACTGAAATCTTTACCACGTGACAAGCAGACTGCCCCTCCCTAATAAACGGTAAAATGAGATCCCCAGAACCATTCGTAGAGGAGCTTCAAGGAGACCAATTTGACTTAAAAAGAAAAAAGGAAAAACAAAACAAAACAAAACAAAACAAAAACAAGGAAAACAACAATACCAGCAAAAACCACAGTCTGCAGAAGCTGTGGGCGGCATTCAAAGGCAGCTTCAGAGCCAAGCAAAAGACCACAGGTTTGGCAAAATGAGGCTCTCCACTAAAAACGCTTCACTTGTTACCCTTTTAGCTAATTTCTCCTTTTCCCGAGCCTACCGGGGCCTTGGTCTAGCAGATGCTATTCAAAGTAACAGCTGCAAAGGGGAAGAGAAAACAGAGAGAACTTTTCTGATGCTTGTAATCAAGGGTAAAAATAAAAGAGGCACAATGAAAATTAAGTGAAATAAACAGTGATCAAGTCTTTTTCTTTTCCATTGCCTGTGGAGTCCCGCTGCGTGTCCAACAATGGGAGAAGGACAGGACGGGGGTGTGGGATTCCAGGTCGAATCCCCACCGCGTGCAAGGACAGCGAGACGCCCACACGGAGCCCGAGCTATGGGACAAGGGAGACACGATTCTCACAGCCCCCTTCTCCCACGCAGAAGCTGAGCCTGTGGCTGCAAAGGGAGAGAGCTGGGTGGGAGGCTGGCACAAGCAGAGGAGGGGTGTGAACCAGGACTGAATGCTGCTTGGCCCTTGGCGGTGAGATGTGGCTTTGCACGTAGATGGAGCCCTGGAGGCATCCCTCAGTTCAGATCTCTGGGGCAGTGGGCTTAGACTTGGCTGGAGGCCCTATCCAAGGGTGGATAACCTGCTTCAACACGCCTAGCTCATCTCCTCTCAAGACTCTGTGCTACACTCAGGACAGCATATCTGCAGCGGGGTTCTATGCTAGGCTCTGAGATTTGGCCTCAACTGGCTGAGCTGACCATGGCTGTCAATGAAGACAAATAAGGACAATTTCTACCATGTGTTGGGTGCTGTGCTGTGGGCCTGTCTTGCAAGTCCTCAAACAGCTCTGTGATGTGGGTAGACATTTTCCCATTTTACAGATGCAAAGGGTTCAAAATGATGAAAATACAACACAAAACAAATGAATCCATGCCTCTGTCCCCAGTAGGGCTTATCTGGAAAGCAACAGAGTGCGGATTCTCATCCTGGTGTCTGGCCTGGAGCCCACACTCGGGTGCTCTGACAGAGGGAGACATTAGGCTTCTAGACTCACGGCTAGAACCAGACCCCTGAAAGGGAAGGATCATGGTGGGAGTGGGAAGTGCAGTGGGAAATTGCTTTCAGACACAGCTGATCAGCCCTGGGAAACCAAAGCCAAAAACAGTAGGAGGGGAGCCCCAGAGGTGCTGGAAGGAAGCAGGAGAGAGGAGGGAGGGGAAACCAGAGTCCATATAGTCAATGGACCTGCTCCATTTCACCCAGGACAAGTGGAAGAAGAGTAGAGAGGACTGTGGGGGTTCCTTAGAGTCAACATCTGAGGAAGAGGAGGCATGCCTGCGGAACCATGGGTTGTGGGTTCTGGCTGACCTTGTAGTGGATACTGTAGTACTCTGCTTACAAGGAGACAAGTGCACACCTTCCCCAGCAGCTGGGAGTGTCAACTGCTGTGGGCTCACACTTTCATCCCTCTCCGGAAACTGCCTCATCCAAGGTCATGTTTGCTGGAGGGAAGGGGACATGGTCAATGGCACATGGGAATGCAAAGGCCCATCCTCTAGCCTGAATTTAGGACCATGCTGAAGGGCTGTCCAAGCTCCCGGGATCTCCCACGTGTGGTTCTAACCACACTGCAGGTCTGCTTCTCCCTCTGCCCAGTCCTGCCTTCCTCTATCCCCTATGGGTGAACCGCCAAAGAACTTTCCTGAATAAACCCTCTGCGTCCAACTCTCTGTCTCAGATTTTGTTTCCAGGGAACCCCACCTGAGAGATTCCCTCTGTCTCAGTGCCTTCCAACACTTCCTTCAAGGAAACTTCTGGAGAGGAGGTCCATGGCATTCATGGGGAGGAGGAGCAGTTGAAGGGAACACCTTCACCTGGCTCCCAAGCACAGGCGGCTCCTCCTGTCCAACCGGGTTCCTCCACGGTCCCGACGACCAGCTGCAAGCTTCCCACACTGGTTCTGGCACCAGCCGTTCAGCACAGTCTAATTGCACCAAATTTTATTTGAGTCTTCACTGGGGCTGTCACTTCATCCAATTAAGTGGAGGTTATGGAAGGATCCACTTGTCATTACAGCAATTCCTCCTTGCGCTAAATGCTCCCAGAATCTTAACTACCAAGCAGGCACGATCAGAAAAGATGGCTGTGGTGAAGACAGTAGTATTTCTCTTTCACAGAGACAAACACGGGCAGGCCCCTGAGCCCGACACACACTACCCGTGTCCAGCCGTTACATAAATTAGACAGGCCTAAATAAGTCAGGCTGGAGACAGGAACGGAAAGAAAATGCCGATGAAGCTTGCCACCAGACAGGCATCGCAGGAGTCTGGGAGCCCACACGGCTTGGGCCGTGTGGCACAGCACAAGGACTGAGCAGACAGCCAGGAGACGTGGACTCAGTGCCCTGCTCTTTCTCGCCTCAGGGCAGGACTTCCAACGAGCCCCTTCCTGTCCCCAAGGGCCTCCGATGCCTTGAGTGATCTGACCCCTGACCATCTCCCCAGCCTCCAACTCCCAGTACTCTCACCCACTCCATTCCAATCACTCTGACAACCAACCTGCAATTCCTCCAGCATACCACACTCATGCCTCCCTCTAGTGTGACCTACTCAACGTCCCCGCTCCCTAGAAAGCCTTCCCACTCTTTCAATGGCCGACACCTTCTCGTCCCCCAGGCCTTTGATCTAAAAGTCACTTCTTCCAAGAAGCCCTTCTCATTTATCTACCAAAATAGGTCTCCTTCTTGTTCCTTGCCTCTCTATTCTATTTGATTCCAACATGGCCCCATCACAAGCAACAGTAATACAGTGATCTAGTAACTCTTTCAAAGTCCATCCCTCCCTATAGAATGGTACTGTCCAATATGGTAGCCACAAGCCATGTGTGGTTAAACTAATGAAACTTTAATACAATTTAAAATTCAATGCCTCAGTCACAACAGCCACATTTCAAAGGCTCAACAGCCACATGTGGCTACTGAGTTCAGATAGCAGACTGCACGAACGCAGATTTCCATCATCACAAAGAGCTCCCTTGGACAGTAGGGGTCTACAGTGTACACTTTGTGTGTGATCAGCCCCTGTATCCCTGGTATTTACAGTAGTGTCTAGGCATATAGTAGCCACCTGATAAATATATGAGTAAGTGAAATAACAAACCAACCACAAATATTTCACATGGAGGTATATTCAACAGAGCTAAGAAGTGGCAATGTTCCTATCTGCTCAAACAAGTTAAAGAAGCCTTCATGGAGGAGGTGACATTGAAACCAGGCTTTGAAAGATGACAGGGTGAGAAGAAGGCAAAGAGGCACAGAGCAAAGAGAACAGCAGAGGGAAACCCATGAAATGATGGAAGATCATGTCGTTTCCTGTTCAGGGATGTGGCCGGGTTCTTGTCATTGCTGTTGGTGACAGAGTTGAGACGAGCACCCATGTTTCCTTCAAGCATGATGTGCAAGGGCTGAGGGCTGAGATATTTGCTTCAGGGTCCAGAATTTAAACATTTGCTAGTGAGGCATGCTGTTGAAAAGCAAGAGAGATACAGCAATTTTTTAAAAAATTCAGGGTGCAAAAAAGGAATACAGATGCTCATATCCTAATAAGCTGTAAAAGATCCCATATCATCTTCGTGGTCTGCTTATTGTTGCTTCTATGCTGAAGATATACTTGAGCACAAACAGGTTGCACAGGAGACAAGGAACCCATTCCGGGATGGAAACACAGAAAAGCTGACCTCTTGAGAAGGCTTCCGGCAGGAGAACACAGGGAGGCAACCTCATGAGGAAGAAAAGGTGCCCGTTCAATGTGCCACACACACCTGTTCTCAATCAGTCCCCTCCCCAGATACAAAGCTTAGATACCTACCCTCCAGGTGATATGTGCATCCTGACATCCACCTGGAAACAGGGTGACTCGGCCTCACAAAGCCAGGATGCCGGGGCCGAAGACCGGGGGAAGGAAACAAGGCAAAATCACTGGGTATCGCATCCCTTTAGAAGAAGAAGAGTCACTCTCTTCTGAAAGACAAGCTCATTTCTACAAGCAAACAGATCAGAACGTGATACAGGGAGGAATTCCCAGGCTCTTCACTTTGCCTCATGGAGATAAAAGGAAAAAGAAACAAAAGACTCAGGGAGAGAAGCTGGTAGGAGCCTATGAAGCTGCCCCGCATTAATCAGCTCATCGCCCGCCCTTGCTGGCGCCCTCTTCAATGCCAGCCCTGGGTCTTTGACTGGGAAGATGCAGGTCGAGCTGTAGCTGGCTGGGGAGCTCATTAGCGCCTCACCGGAACCAAGGGCTGCCTGCCTTCCAGAATGTATGGTGAACTCTCACTTTAGTTACTTCTCAGAATCGATATAATGCTTTTCCAGCCGGCTCTGTCTACCGCCCTTGCAGCCGTTAGGGGCTACAGGTTTCTAAGCAGAACTGTCGGGGCTTACCAACACGCATGCCTTCACTGCACAGGAAACAGCACTCCAACCTCGGCACACAGGTCTTCTGGGCTTCTCACGCAGCAGGGCCCAGATCTAGGGAGAAGCACCTCCAGGGATGTGCTGGGAGTAGGGACCCAGAGGGCGCTGGGTGCTGGGACAGTGAGGACAGAAGACCCTAGTGACAATAGGGGTTGCACTGCGAGGTACTTCAGGCAGTTCCAGAGATGGCTCAGGAGTCCCAACTGGGACACAGAACCTGAAGCCAAGTCTCTTACTCAGGCATGACACCTCAAGAACACTACATCTGAGATGGGTTTCCCTTAATGATTCCTTGGCTGCCTAGCCCAGCTTCCAGCTGTCCTATCTACTGCCCCATGGCCCAGGGGAATCTTAGCTCTACAGATGGCCCAACAGGCCATCACTCCAGCTGAGCTAGAGCACTCTGCGGCTGGGATCCTCACAAGCCACAGGGACTGTAAGTCCTGTGGAACACCACAGACTCCAGTTCTGCAGGCTGGCCTTCCAGAAGCCATCTTCTCTACAGAGTGTAAAGGACTGCCCTCAGCCCCACCACACCCCAGCAGGAACCCAAGAGATGGTTCCCCTCCTGCCTTCAGACTCTCTCTCAGTCAACCCTTAGGAGCCACACCCAATACAGTGACACTGTTCTTTGAAGCCCCCTGACCACAACCTGAACAGAGAGCTGACACTGCCAGAGTCCCATGGTTTAGGATTATAGGTCAGAGCTCAGTGGCACACTCAAAGAAAAAGATCTAGCCCAACCCCACAGGCCAATGAGGCAATACTACAGCTACTTCAAAGGATCTGCTGGGAGTTATTCAAGCTCATCCTTGAAATGTGCTGTATGGGCCAGCATTTGCTGCAGTAACAAACATCTCCAAATCTTAAACATGTATAAGACACTTCTTTCTCTTTCTCAAGCCTGTGGGTCAGTGTGCCTTGGCTCTGAGTTCGGTTCAAATCTCCTCTTTATGCCCCTCATTCCAGGAATGAGGCTGAAGGAGCAGCTACTACCAACAACAGATTCTTCTAATGATGGATGGCAGTGAGGAAGATGAGGAGTAGAAACATGTGACCTCTTCTTGACACTGGCACCCTGTTCCTTCTCCCACCTTCTATTGGTCAAAGCAAGTCACACGGCCGAGCTCAAATTTAACAGGGTCCTGTCAAAGTTCAGTGGTAAGGGCATTCTGCCCATGGGGTGGGATGAGGAAAAGTAAATATTTGCAGAACAAAACAATGTTCCAGAGGTGCTGGGCAAGGACTTGGCTCACAGAAATCTCTCAGAATATGTTAGATATGACCACTATTAGTATCATTACCATTATTAGCAGAAGCATTCTGCTGATGATTCACTGACATTCAGATAAGAAAGATTGAGGTAGATGAGGCAGAATTTCAGGGGCCTGCAATGTGGGAGTGGCTCTGGGGAAGCTCCGCCCCTCTCACCTGGTCCAGACTGGAGGGGAGAACTGTAATGGGGCCAGCTGTGACTAATGGAGAGGCTGCAGCCAGGCCATATCTGAACCCATGCCTGTCCTTGGGACCAGCAGGAATGCAAGGCAGCATCCCTTGGAAAAGTGAGCTCCTAGCAGGGCCAGAACGTAAACCCAAGCCCCCTGACCTCCAGCCCTGGAGTAAAATCCCATTCCACCGGCACTAGGCAGGAGAGTATGTTGAGATGGAGTTGATTTTTTTTTTTCTACATTATTTTTCTTAAGGAAAAAAAAAAAAAAAACCTCTCAGTGTTTATTTTTATTTCCTTTAGGCTGAGGCTTAACTCCAAAAATAGACAGTCTTTTTCAGTAGCCCTGTCATTAGCAGTTGCTACAAACACTCTGTCCCCCACACGTTGAACTGCAAGAAGGATACTTGAAAAGAGCAGTTAGAACAGAAGTCTCCAGAGAACCCCGGTGAGGGCAGTGACTGCAGATCCTGGTGCCCACAGCCTCTTTGAGGGCACGGCTGGGAGCCAAGCCTCCCTCAGGGCTCCCGGGGTCTCTATGTGGGCCACCCACACCCTAGCATTTACCTCCCATGAGACTGGGCATGTGCTTCTCACAAGAGAATGCGGGGTCACTCATCCCCCCAACTCCAGCTAGCTCTGTGTGCTTAGCCAGGTCCCTTCATATCTGAGACTCTGATTCCTCACCTAGAAAATGGAAAGAATAAGAACTATAGCTCATTTGGGAAGTCTTTGTCATTTTGTTCATGTAAAGAACACCTGGTTTCATTTCAGCAGCTATGAACAGAATTCCCTCTACACACAGTGATTCTGGGAATAAAGAGAGAAACTGGGCACAGTCCTCGCCCTCAAAGACATTCTAGTCTAGCAGGAGTTCCTGCTAACTGGGTTTAGATGTGGGGACATATACCCTAACTTTCAGTGGTGGGGAAGGCTGTCAGGGAAGGCTTCTCTGAAGGGGAAATGCTTGGGCTGAGCCATGGAAGACCTGACCGAGGGGGAATCAACATTCTGGGACATGGGACTAGTGTGTTCAAAAGCATTCAGGCTGACTATAATGATGACATTGTAAAGGTCTGGAGGAAAAGAGCGTGCAAAGGGCTCTGCCCATCCTTCCAAATAAGCAGTACTGAGATCTTATAACAGGGGTGTTCATAAAACAAATGTCCAATGAGCCAAGCAGTAGGATGAGCCAGCACAGAGCCCATGTCTGCACATGTGGAGCCCATCGTCTAATGGACTGGACACATTCGCCAAAAGATGTGCAGTTTAGAGAGGTCACCTTAGATGACTCGGGTGGGCAAGGCAGACTCAGAAGACCAGGCATGTCAGAAGGTCATATGAGGAGTGAGGCCGCTAGCTAGTGGTGTGACTGAAGTCTGTGGGGTCATCCAAGAAGGGGGCTTGTGGAGGGGGTTCAGGAGAGCTATGGGCTGAAGAGGCACAGGGTCCAATTTCTGGAGGCAGCTCCTTCTGCAGGCAATGGGGCCACCAGGGGTGGGGAGGGGCAGGCTTGGACCTGACAGTGGTATACAGAAAGGACGGGAAAGAAGAATAAAAGTGTAAAACCCTGAGGGACAGAAGAAGGAAGGTAAAGAACTAGCTCCAGCCTTCCCACCCTCTCCTCTGTTCTCACGTCCCAGGGGAGTCTGTGGCCTCTACTCACACCTGGAAGACACACGCCTTTCTTTCAACATGAGAAGTATCTGAACTCTGTACAAGCAAAGGCATGTAAGAATAATTCAGGAGGAGCTGGAGGGGAGACTTCACTTGTCTAAAACACACAGAGGTGCTGCAGGTTCCACTGTGTCCCCCAGAAAGATATGCTTAAGTCCTACTTCATGGTACCTGTGAATGTGGTCCTGTTTGAAAAAAGGGTCTTTGCAGATATCATCAAGCTCGTACTGGACTATAGTGGGTCCTCACCCAGTGGCCTGTGTTTGTAGTAAGAAGAAGGACATTTAGATACAGAGACACACACAGAAGGCCATGTGAGGATGGAGGCAGAGACTGGAGTGATGTAAGCCAAAAGCCAAAGAAAGGGGGAGGGGAGGAAAAAAATTCCTCCAGAAGGAACCAACCTGCCAACACCTTGATGTTAGACTTCCAGGCTCCAAAACAGTGGGAAAATAAATTCCTCTTATGTAAAGCCATGCTATTGAGGGCCGTCTGTCATATCAGCCCTAAGAAACGAACACAATGGTGGATTAAATCTGTACCAGTACGATGCCTTGGGGGGTGGCAAGCGCAAGCACCCCAACAAGGGCATTCACCCCAACTTACAGGATTGGGCTCCGAGCTGGCAGCTCCTGTTCTGGCCCTAACGCCTACTCTTACACCTTACAGCCAGCCTGAGCCTCTTTGATGGGGGTCACATGCAGATGGGACTCCAGGCTTGCAGGAGCCCAGTGCACATCTGGGTCCCAGAGCTGCCAGATAGCAGAGCTGGGGTTTTAGCCCAAGTCATCCTGTGGCCTGCTTTGGGACTGAACGGATATACGTACTAAGTCCCTGTCCACAAAGCTCTCAGTATTTGCAGAACTAAGAACCACATTTTTAACGCTCTCTGAAATGATCTCCCTTATTAACTCCTTCCCTTCTTTTCTCCTCCTCTAGAATGTACGCTTCAAGATAACAAAAGACCTGCCCCCACACAGATCTTTGGTGTATCCGTTGGGTCCAGAAGATTCCTGGGACAGAGCAGGTGTGTAATAAACAGTTGCCTCATTGACCAATCAGTTAATAGGGGCATTTGGAGAGAGCATCGCCCAGGCATATATTTCTGTACTGGTTTAACAAAGTCGTAAATGGAGTTAACGGCTTGCTGTCCCTGACCAGAAAAGAAGACTCACAGGAAGATGCCAATGCCACCCATGTGTACAGCCCCCTAGGCCATTCCCAAGGTAGAAGAACCGGGGAAGCCACCGCCAACAACTCCATTGGTGCGGACAAGACTGGTACTGCCCCCCCCCCCCAAAAAAAAAGACTGGTACCGCCCCAAATGCTGGCAGGTAACCAGGTATTAGGAAGTGACGAAAGGCTGAGATTCAGAGAGCAGGAACAGAGGGAGTAAGAAGTTGGGAAGGACAGAGAGGGAGAGGGGACAGGGTAGGGGAGCAGAGTTTCCCAGGAGGAAACACCCCACCAGATGGCACTGACAAGCAGGCACAGGGAGCCAGTTCCCATTTCTGACCTTCTGAAAGAAGGACAGGGCTGGTGGGGAGCGAGAATGGAAGTCGGGAAGCAGAGGTGAAGAGGCAAAGACAGACTGGACTCAGAAAGGGATAGACACAGATAGGTATCTGGCTCTGCAATGGTCATGCATCAGAGTGAAATTCATTAAAACAAAGTGCATCATTGTTATTTAAGTCTGAAACCAAGGGACCCAGATTGTAGGCCACACCTACGAGTCCATCCTAAATTCTCCACTTACCACTCTAGAAAGCCTCAGCAGAGCAGCACACACCCCAGGGGTGCCCCACCTGCACCTGCCTGATTTCTGTCTGCCCAGAACCCCTCATTAGGGGAAGGCTCCCTCCCCACCACGTCTTTCCAGAACACCTCAATTCCTCACATCCTGCCCCGCTGGCCACAGACGAGGACACATGGCTGCCACGGGGCCCTTCTTCATGCTACTGGGCAGAACAGCTGGTCCAGCCTTGGTTATCTACCCAGGCAGGGACAATCAGAATACTCTCATGAGACGGACATTTAGACACTGAGAGAAGGAAACTCTCTTAGCTTTGAGGTGATAAGTAGAAGGCGTGGACCTGAAGCCACCAGCCCCCCGAGTTGTCCCCACCATTCCCTATGAGCATACAAACGAAATACATCAAGAAGGAACCAGCAGAACAGGAAACACAGAAAGGAGAGAGCGCCCTGAGTCTACCATTAGAGCCTTGGGATGTGACTCTACACAGAGGCAGCCCTATGCATGGACATCCCTGGGACGTGTACCAAGACCCTCCTTCTGGAGCTGTATCCAGTTAGACAAGGAGCAGCGCCACTCAGCCCTGAGAGGGCCCAGAATGAGAATGGCTCCCCCTCTCAATCCTCACCTCACAGCAGCCGATGCTGGGCCCCTCCGCCTTGACTATGTCAATAACCTTGGGCAGGACAAGGGAGAGGGTGTGGGCAGGGCTGTGGTCTGCAGAGATCTCCAGCTGAGTCTTGAGGTCATAGGCAAATAAAACAGGGCCCACTTCGAAGATGCACAAGAAAGGCAAGGGGAGAGTCCTGCACCTGCCCGACAGAATTAATCCAAAGCCAATGGGGAAATAACTGGCAAAGTGGGGCTGGCAGAAATGAGCTATGCAAACAGGTCCCAGAGCAACTGTCTGCTGCCAGACTGCTCTGCCTCAAAGCTTCTGAGGATGCAAGAGGAGAGGAGGCAGGGCAACAGGGCAGGAGGCCAAAGCCTTCAGAGGAGACAGCAGCCACCAAGAACTTCTTGATGGGATGGCCAGAGCACTTGCCAGAGCAGGCACACCCCACATCCCACTTGTACGCAATCACATTGCTGTGCTATAACCCCCTTCCCCTGCCCTAAATCCTCCAAAGTCAGCCCCAGCTCAAAGAGTGGGTGTGTATATGTATGTGCAGAAGAAAGAATGAAGGAAAATTGAGGAAAGAGGACTGGGTTCCAAGTTTGGATGGTGTAGAGCAGAGAGAAGGTGCAAAGGGTTAAGAAGCAACTGATACTGAAAGCCAGAAGGACTAGAAACCGACTTAGAAGTGACCATATCATGAGTCCCTAGAAATATGAAAACATTGGAAACAGACCTCATTCTACCCAAATCTCAAAAGGCAGGTTAACTTGTGTTGGCATCCCAGCTGCAGACAAATTGGGGGTTACAAGAGCTTCTTTAAGATCCAACCCCAGGAACACTGGTCATGGGCTCTCATGCAAAGTCAATGACAACAGGTGTTTCTACGAGCTGTCTCACCACAGCTTCTGAAAATGGCAGGGCAGCCCGTTAGGAAACTGGGGACCAGGAGCTAATCAGGAGTCCCACAGGGTGATACAGTGGGATGGGAAAGGTGATAGCTTGGGACTGGGCCATAAAGGCAGGGTCCCCAGGCACAGCAACAAGGACCAAGTCCACACAAACCCAAAGCCTGGGAGGTGGGTATTGCACAATTCCCTTCATCCCTGCTTATCGCAGAAGTCAAGGAATAAAATCAACAGACCCTAGGATTCAGCAGAGATAGGCAAAGACAGCTGGAGGGGTCACCCTTGTCCCTCGGTCTTCAGACTTCCTTGGTCACTTAATGGAGAATATTAGTCTAGTAGGGAAACAAAGCTGAAGGGGAAAGGGGGCTGTAAGCTCAACATCCCCAAAGGAAACCTCACAGTGATGAGTATAGACATGCCTGGGGCAGCAGTGCCCAGAGAGCAGGAGCTCCTCTGAGATGAGCTGGTCCAGACAGCATCAGGCAGAGGGAATCCGCTAACTCCGCTCACTGTGAACTCAACTCACTGAATCCCTCTCTGACCGCTGTCAGGCTCCCACAGAATTCCATGTGGGAAGTGTGGCACTATCCTGATGCTGTGGGTTCTGTCCACTATACCAGTGGAAACCTTAGAATGAGTTCTCTGTAAGCCATCAAGGTAGGAGAAACCTGAGTAAGGGACATGGGTCATGGCTGGTTCAGCTACTGCTCATTGACCTCACAGCCGGATGAGGTTATGGATGGAGGCATGGCGCCAGGCTCCGCACATCACTCAGGGATGTAGACTTCTTCCTGGAGATGCCACCTGCCTCCTCACATGGTCTCCAGTGTCACAACAGGACGGCAAAAGACAGGGCGGCTGGTGCATGGCAGATTTTGTATAGGTCTGGCCTAGAAGGGACACAGATCTCTTGGGCACACATTCCTTTGGCCCCAGCTGGATGTAGGAGTCTGGGAAATGCAACGTTCCTGCCTAGCCAGGAGAAAAAATAAATGATACAGAGAACAAAGAATATTGTTACAAGAGTCTCTGAACCTCCCTAGGGGCATGAAGTAGGTCCCACACTCTGGACTTCTATGCTTTGTTTCACTGAGCCTCGGAAAATGCAAAGCAAGTGACATCATTCTTTCCCTTTTAGAGATGTTGAAACTGAGGCTCAGTCTCTTGCGCAGTTTAATTCAACAGCAAAAAGCAGGCAGAGCCTGGAGCCAAACCCAGCCCTTTGCCAGCTTCTAAAATACAGCCTTCTGGCCTTCCCTTAGGAAGGGCACTTTCAACAGCTGGTAAGAAGCAGCCAAATCCTGGTGCTGCCCCATGGGACCCCAGCGGTTCCCCCTCTCATATATGTGAGAGATGAGAAGAGCAAGCCATAGGGCACATATTGCTAGCAATTGACTCAAACAGGAGACCTTCCCTTCTGAGAACAGATGAAGAGCCTCTCGGCCAGTAAGCGTCCACTCCATACCCCCAGGCTGACCTCCCGCAGAAAGGAGCAAGCCCGTTTACTGGGCTGTGAGTCACATCCGGCTCTAGATACCCAGAGAAAGCAGGAGACCTGCTACACTGAGTAATAACGAAAAGCTGCTACAAGCAAATTTCATTTAAAAGAGAAGAGGCCAAACCCCAGCCCCACTGCTACCAGGGTCCAGAAATAGACGAAGACAGATGAGGATCCTATGCATTCAAAAACCCACCAACCAACAAAACACCTTTAAATAGCTAAGAGAGACGCCTGGGTGGCTCAGTTGGTTAAGCAGCTGCCTTCGGCTCAGGTCATGATCCCAGCATCCTGGGATCGAGTCCCACATCGGGCTCCTTGTTCTGTGGGGAGCCTGCTTCTCCCTCTGCCTCTGCCTGCCATTCTGTCTGCCTGTGCTCGCTCGCGCTCTCTCTCTCTCTCTCTCTGACAAATAAATAAATAAAATCTTTAAAAAAAAATAGCTAAGAAATCCACCTGCCCGGGGCACCTGGGTGGCTCAGTGGGTTAAAGCCTCTGCCTTCAGCTCAGGTCATGATCCCAGGGTCCTGGGATCGAGCCCCGCATCAGGCTCTCTGCTCAGCCGGGAGCCTGCTTCCTGCTCTCTCTCTCTGCCTGCCTCTCCGCCTACTGTGATCTCTGTCTGTCAAATAAATAAATAAAATCTTAAAAAAAAAAAAAAAAAAGAAATCCACCTGCCCAGCTGGTGGCGAAACAGACATTTTGTATCAGTCTAAGAGCCCCATAATTTCACAGAGCTGTGTCACTGGTTCTCCACAGTATTTACGGAAAACATCCTATTGTTTCGGGGGGGGGGCGGGGACTAAGTTTGAAACCCACCTGTGTAATACGGCCCTCGCTTATGACAAACAGGGAAGCAGAGGCCCAGAGAAATGGTCATTCAAAGCTAATTAGCGGTAAAATGGGAGCTACCTTCTTTCTAGGCTAAACCTCACCGAAACACTGGTTTGGAATTCCCTGGATCTGGATGGCAGCACACCCTGGAGAGGGGACAGGAGGGTAGAGTTTAACAACAAGGCAGTGTGGGCATAACGAACCCCACCAATTACACTGGGAACCCGCTGCCTTCCCCCGCCCCCGCCAACTGCTAAAAAACTGCTTTTTGGCATCGGCATCTCACTACTTGCTCCAGCTCTGTTTTTATTTAAAGTTTAAACATGCTGCATGGGGAAGGTCACTTCTAAATGACTGGTGGGGCTTGCTTTGAAGTGCTTAGTGCTGTGCTCGTCCTCCTCTCCCTAGCCCCTCCACTCATGGTTACAATCCCTGGGCTCCACTGGTAGGTAGACTGACGTGGCTGGAAAGGTAGTGTGCTGGGCCGGGGGAGGGCGGGACCAGGCACAAGGACAGCTCTCCCGGCCACACTGGGCTGACTCAGGCTATTCACCTGGACAGCCTGCCTATTGCCCCAGGTCCTTATGGAACCAGAGCCCCAGCCCACTCCCTGCCCTGCCATTCTGCTCTCACATTCCCTCATGTGGGGCTGGGGTTTTACCCTGTGATACACCTGTCAAGATAATCACTGCCCCTCGGACTCCTAACATAAGACCCTCTCTTCTGGATAGGGCTTCCAAGCTGTCCCATCTGGCCAGACCCTGCCTCAGCTCCCACTGCTCCTGAGCTCCACGTGCCACAGCCAAGGCCATGCCCACCCCCTTTCCTTAACGTAAACACGCAATTTCTGCCCTCCTATGTCATTCTGGAATTTGTAGACTCTACATCAATAAGTAACAGTGAGAAAGATAAAATTTTTTGACCATTAAAATAAAAAAAAAAAAGCAACACCTGAAAAAAGATAATTGTCCAGCCATCAGGTATACTTTTGGGCCCCATATCAGTGAGAGAGAAGAGAAGTATCTTCTCATCTCTTTAGAAGTAGGACAGAAAGCTTTGGTTCAAGAGGATAGGCCTGGGGAAGCTGCTAATGACCTTTCTTGATCCAACCCGTATCAGTTAATATAATGCTATTATAACAAACAGACCTCAAGGCACAGTAGCTTCACACAATAATAATTCATGATTGCTTTAATAGCAGACCCATTTAGCAGGTGATTTTTCGCCATCGGGTGATTTAGGGATCCTGAATTTTTCAATATTTTGATTCCTCCGGCCTTCCAAGGGATTAGAGTCATCTGCACAGAGCCAACCAAAGAGGGAAGAAAGAATGTGGAGAATGACTGCCTACTTTTTAGACATTCTGGCTCTGAATACTCTTCTCACTTTCCTTTGGCTGGAGTGAATCACATGGTCCCACTAAGAACAAGGCAGGCTGGGAAATGTAGTCCTTGGTCAAGGTGGTACTCCGAATCACAGCTCCACTCAGTGGAAGTGGAGGCTCATGGTCCCACTGAGAACAAAGCGGGCTGGGAAATGTAGTCCTTAGTCAGGTAGCTGCTCTGAATCACAGCTCCTCAGTGGAAGGGGAGGCTCATGTGTCTGGCACACACAAAGCAGCTTTACTGACAGCCAGAGACTCTCACATTCCCAGCAGTAGGTAGTTAGCTTGCATTTTCCTTTTACTGCATCTCCATGGGTATTTAGTGGGGAACTGGGAAAGGAGAGGCCACAGGAGCAGAAGTCACAATAAACCACAAGTCAATGTCAATTTTTCAGAGGCTGTGACTCAGACCAGGCGAATTGCTCCTTCAACAGCCACAGAATTAGCTCTACCTTCTTTCTCCCACATCTCACCACCACCCCCCACTGCCGCCGCCAGAAGCCCAGAGGACTGCAGCTGAAGTGCAGAGCATCAGGGATAAAGAGACCATCCCATGGGAGGGGGGGGGTCTGGGTTTCGCAACTGGCCCTTGGGACTGGCTAACTGTTGGCCATGGAGGCTGTTCTGTGCTTTGCAGGACGTTTAGCAACATCTCTGGCCTCCACACACTCCCTCCAAGGTATGCCAATTAAAAATGTTTCTGGACATTGCCAAACATCCCCCTGGGGGACAGAAGAACCCCCGGTGAAGGGTCTAGATGGAGGCCATACAGAGGGGAATTTAGCTCCAGGGCGGGGACAGAGAAAATGACCTGCAGCTTCCCTTCCAAATCTGGAGTCCACAGATTATGACTGAGTTTAACTGGGCCTAAAACTGAGGTTCTCAGAAGCGATATTCCATGAATATCTGCCACAGAATAGAATATTACAGAAAATTAGCATTAGGAGAGCCAAAAAAAAAAAAAAAAGTCTCTGTTACAGTAGGAAGAGGACAGATTTCAGGCAGTGAGACTCTAAGTAGGCTGGGTACTCAGGCTTCAGCGTCCTCATCTGAAACGTGGGAGCAGGTGAGAATTTAACAGAACCTTCTGTGAAATATCCAGGGCAATGCCTGGCATGCAATAAATGGTCTACGAATGCCAGCTAACTACAGACCTTGCAGCTCATCCCATACCCCAGATAGTTCTTCCATTTGAACACAGGAGGGTAATGTTCCAAGTGAGTGAGGATTTAATGCAATTGCCATTTGATTTAATTTCCAAATGCGTTAAAAGTGTTAACGCAACACATCAGCACGCAGCTGATAAAGTAGTCAAAATAATTCAAGGAAACCAATACTTGTCAGGTTTTATTTATCCACATTTATGCCTTTTTAAAAATAAGCTGGTCTTTGTGCCCATATAGAATACAATATACATAGATTTTTTTTCCCCCAGTTCGCCTCCCCCCACACACATATGCTCAAGTTAAGTTTCCCACTTTCTTTCCATCTGTCATTTTTCTCTTCCCATGAAAACCTAGCAGTGACGTTATGTGAGGAGGAGGGAGTTGGGGCTAAGACTGGGCAGCTGGCAAATGGGGCGCGGATGGGGATTGATGAAGACAAACATAAACATACGAGCAGCACTTTGTTTACACAGGATGAGCGTATCTGTGAGACCCCTCCCTCAAATGTAGGGGGCTTGGTACCGTTGTTCCTTTTTATAATTAGGAAGTCATGAGTTGACATTCCTAATTCAAATAGCTGATACAAGACTGGAACCCAAGACCTCTGATTTGCTATCTAGATGTTCTTGCCGATAGCAGCCACGGCAATAGTAATAGTAATAATAATAATAATACAAACACAACCCATTAATAAAAGTTAAGACTGAAGGAAGACAAAACTAAGCACCCAAGAATCAGGATTATTTTCCTACTGGGGGTACAGCTCAGTGGTAGAACATCCAACTGCAGGATCATTTTCCTACTGAACATAAAGGCTGCAAAGAAGATGGAGTGCTCTGGTTTCTTTGCATAGCATCTTTCTGGAACGTCAAGGTCAGAAATGGGGGTGGGGGGTGCAGGTGGGCCAAGATGTGGAGACACGGGCTGAAGCAGGTACACTCAAGTGGACAGGTCTGGGAGGGGAATTGGGAGGGTTCACCCTGAGACAAGCCTTCCCTCGATCAGCACTGAATAAGGCCCAGAGGTTTCTTAAATGACCATGAGAATGGTAGACTGGGTAAGTAGCATGGCCATGGCAGGTCAATTGAGACCCCAAAATTGCGACAAAGCAGGACAAGCAGAGGCCACACAAGTAATGCAGGGAACTGTAAATCTTATGGCTCCCACAGCCAGGAAGAAAAGAATAAAGCAAAGGAAAGCAAGACTAACAGGAAAAGATAAAAAGTGGCATCCATAAAGAGGGTGGAACCTGCCCAGAGACAGGAGGGAAACCTAAGTTAACAAGAACCTTGGAAACGGAAGGTGTGAGGAAGAATCTGCAAAGCTACTGCACGCCTGTGGAGGAAGCACTGAGAATGTTGCTGGATACAGCAAATGTTCGAGCCCCTTCTATATGCCAGGTATCCTGGATCCAGCAGGAAGCAAGACCTACAGAGCTTCTGCCTTCAGGAGATTATGCAGTACAGAGATGTAAATGACAATGGCAAACAGTGATAAAGTCTGAGAAGAAAACCACAGACTGGAACAATGGTAGAGCATTACAGGTGGTAGGATGGGTGCTATTTTAGATAAGGTACTCAGGGGAGGCTCTCTGAGAAGCTGATGTCTGAACAGGGACTAGTAGGAATAGAACAAATGAGCCATGTAATTATGCAGAAGGAAAGCATTTTAGGCCAAGCGAGAACAGCAAGTGCAAAGGTCCTGAGGTCAGAACTATCATGGTGTGGTTTAAGGAAGAGGAAATGGACTAGTGTGGCTAACAGAGAAGATGAAAGGACAAATACAAGAGGCAGGGGGTCAGAAATCAAAGAGACAAAGGAGCCAGATCTAGAAACCACTTTAAGAAGTTCAGATTTTATTCTGAGTGACAGGTCTACTGGAGGGTTTTGAGCAATGAAATGCCATGACTTAACTTTTTCACATTGTCATGCAGCCTGACGCATAAAGGCTGGACCTCAGTGGCACAGGAATGAGAGAGGGAAAGAGCTGGTACAGTCATCCAGCAGAAAGGAGGGAAGGGCTGGTCCTGTGCAGAAAACGGCACACTTGCTTGTGAGCCAAATCCAGACCCCTGCCCGTTTCTGTAAGTGTTATTGGCACACAGACACACTCATTATTTACATATTTTCTATGGCTTTTGCTACAAACAGCAGAATTTAATAGTTACGACAGAGCCTGTATGGCCCATGAAGCTGAAAATACTGATTACCATGCCCTGTGCAGGAAAGGTGTGCCAACCCCTGGTCTAGGATGTTGACAGCAGAGATGGTGGAGAGTGGCTGGATTCTAGGTAAACCGAGGTAGTACGTTTACAGGGAAAAGGCCAGATTCTAGCCCAGGCTCTTCTATCCCAAGCCTACTCTCTGACTGTTGAGCAATACAGCTCCCCAGCTCCTCCCTCCTGGCCTCTGAGGGCTAACGGAGAACAGGAATAGACGCTCCGAGTCCAGTTGTGACAGCGGCCTTTGAAGAGCTCCTGTGGCTGCCCAAGCAAAGTGCTCAGAGTGGGTCCTGGCTTTGTGTCTTCTCCCAGCCCGCAGCTGCCCTTCCTGGCTCCGCTGTCACTGATGACGCACGGACGGGCCAACAGCCTCGGTTACATCAGAAGCTGGCAGAGGCCACCGAGTCCGTGTCACACCAGCTGTTGGATTCCCCCACCTACCTCTCTCGGGCCTTACTTTTTTAGTAAGTGAGGATCCAACTGTCCCATCTGAATCTCAATGGCTGTAGGCTCTCTCCAAAGCCCCAGGAGGCCCCCTCTGTCCTACCCAACAAGCCTGAAGTACCAGTAGGTTAACACCCCAGGAGCAGCCCTCCACCACTGACTGGTGGGGAATGGGGTACAAATATCCCAGCTCTCTCACCCCTAAGGAATGGATGCTTAACACTCGGCTTCCCCAGGGACACTGCGCTCCAGATGTCCACCACGGTCACGTGCTTGAAAAGGCCTTCTGTGTTCACCGCACCTCCTAAAGTCCCAAACAAACCTCTTACACTCCAATTCCTGCCAAGCCTGCTTTGAGGGGTCCCTGAACTGTTTGCCTCTGATCTCCACTTCTGATCCAAACAGAGGCTGTCTTACCATGGCCACCTGCATGATAATGGCTTTCCACTGGTCACAGTCAGGACCACAGAAGAGAAGAACAGATGGCTGGAGGGGTCCGGCCTCCTGAGTGTGTGCACTACCGTCTACGGACCATGGGTGGGGTTCCCACAGAGCCCCCCGACTCCTACAGAATAAAGCTCCCACTCTACTCTAGGACAAGGACCTCCAGTATGTCCACTGGCCTACAACTGCAACCTCAAACCTGTCACCCATCCATGTCTGAAAACTGCCCCAGGATGCCCCCACTCAAGGGCCTGCCAGGCTGAGGTGTCCTCGCAGATGGGAGCACTTAGAAAAACTTCCTAGGAACTTCTCAAATGGCATCAAATGTCCCACCCTCCATTTCCTCAGCTCACACGGACGACAGGACTACTATATTGAATTTTCTAAGAAACACACAGAAGAAAGAGCACAGTCTGAGGCACCAGCAGGCCTGGCTTTAAATCCTGGTTCCATCACATAGAAGCTGTGTGACGTTAGGAAAGTTACTTAACTTCTCTGAGCCTCTGTGCCCTCACCTGTAAAAGGAACACACAAACAGTCCCTATAGAATACTGTTATTAAGAGGATCAGTAAGTGCAGTAGGTACCCAACAGGAACTGAATGACCATTCATCAGAGGTTTGCGGGATTCTTCCCACGAAACTATGGGCTAATCACACTCTCTAACCCATTGCTGGGGTTCAATAAACTGTTAAACAAATGAACACAGGAACAAGTCTGCTACTCCAGCCATGCAATCTCTAAACCTGAAGCTGTAAACTCAAAGGCCTCCAGAAACCAAACTAGTGACATCAGCAAAATGGGCCAAAGGAGGGGCCACGGTCAGCTGTGCAGCATGTGTCCCAGAACAGCAAAGCCACATTCACCCAAGGCTGCCGCTGCAGCCGCAATGTGGCCCAGGTGACACGATTTCAGGAGGCCTTTAAATATTGGAACACGATGTTAAAAAAAAAAAATACAGTGCAATACAATAAAGCATTTCTGCAACTGACTTTGAACAACAGGCTGCATTTGGTGACCTCGATCCTATTTCAGAGACAGACCTTAAGATGGCTAAACTTAACTTTATATTATACAAATTATTGTTCTTTTATGTGGGACAAGGAAAAGAGCCAATGTACTTAAGCAATACGCCTTCAAATCGTAGTAAAATATGATTACTGATACTTACAGACACAACTTGGCAGGAAGGTCCGCCCTCTCATAATGGATCCAAAGAGATACACTCACCCACTGAACAGATGAGGAGTCTGAGGCCCAGAGGGAACACATGATTGACTTGAAGTCACCCAAATAGCTGGGCCAAAACTAAGACTGAAACTCAGATACACTCCCATCCCAAATCCCTACTCTTGACCCTACCGAACTGCCCAGGTAGGAAGTCAACATCAGTATTTAATTCACAACACCTGACTCACAGTGTTCAACTTTCGAAGACTTTCGACTTCCTCTGGCCACTAATTCACATATTGATAAGAGGGTTCTGAGTCCATGGTAGGTTATTAATACAGAGTCGAAAGATGGATTTAAAAATCATTACCAAGGGGCGCCTGGGTGGCTCAGTGGGTTAA